>NC_061119.1:40779640-40839497 GCF_002878395.1 Capsicum annuum
ATTTTGAGCTGAATTTTAGAAGGGGTTAGGCTAATATGGGTTAATTCAAACATTTAGTATGAGTTTGAAGATTAGGGTAGAAGGTTAGATAGTAGTCGTTCCCTATTTCAAGATTCCAAAAGGAAGATACATGCTTTAGTATGAGAAGACTCATCCTGCAGAGCTTCTTCGTTATGCTCATGGAAAGACTGTAACTCAGGTATAAAGATTATCTTTGGATGTTTGTTATATTTATTGATGGTAATTTCAACTTTAGTGGTTTGTAAGATGGTCAAGATTGGATTTTTGAGTTGAGATTTTGAAGGGTTCTTACTAATATAGTTAATTTCAACTATAGTGGTTTGTAAGATGTTTAAAGTATAAGAAGACTCATCCTGCGGAGCTTCTGTTTTATGCTCATGAAAACACTATAACTAAGGTATAAAGATTATCTTTGGATGTTTATTGTGTTTATTGATGGTAATTTCAACTTTAGTGGCTTGTAAAATGGTCAGGATTGGATTTTTTAGCTGACATTTTGAAGGGTTTTTTGCTAATATAGTTAATTTCAGTATGAGAAAACCCATCCTGCATACCTTATTCCTATGCTCATGGCAAAACTGCTCAGGTATAAAGTTAGTTCACAGGATTTTATGGGTTCTTTTTTCTTCTTCATAATTGTGTTTATTGACATTAATTTCAACTTTAGTGGTCTGTTAAATGATTAACTATTGGATTATTGAGCTATGTTTTTTAAGGGGTTTGACTAATATGGGTTAATTTTAAACATTTAGTATGAGAGGTATAGTGATCAGCTCTTAATCTTTGTGGGTTCTTGTCTTTTATCTTCTACTTTAATGATTTGTTCGATAGTTAAAGATTGAAATTTTGAGTTGAATTTTACAAAAGGCTTGGCTAATATGGTTAATTTCATGTTTATTGGTTTGTAAGATGCTCAAAATTTGATTTTTTGAGTTGTGTTTTAGAAGGGGTTTGGCCAATATGGATTAATTTCAGATATTAAGTGTGAGAGGTACAGTGCACAATGTAGACCCTTATGGTCTAGCCCTTCCCCTGACCTGTACATAATGAGGCGCCTTAATACATTGGGGCTACCCTTTTAGTGTGAGAGGTATAAATATTAGCTCTTAAGCTTTGATTTAAGTTCAACTTTAGTTGTTTGTGGATGGTCAAGATTGGATCTTAAAGCTGAGTTTTAGAAGGGGTCAGGGTCAATATGGGTTAATTTAAAACATTTAGTGTGAGTTTATCTGCCCTACCAAGGTTGGGCTAGGCTTTGATGGATTCGTAATTTTTTCCTTCTTAATTGTGTTTATTGATGTTAATTTCAAACTTTAGTGGTTTCTAAGATGCTAAAAAATTTGATTTTAGAAGGGGTTTGGATAATATGAGTTACTTTCAAACATCTACCGTGACTTCATGTGCCCTGCTACCTAATCTAGCAAGTGGCATCCATTGATGAATGGTTTACAAAAGTGATTCTTATGAACTAATTGTTCTACACTTCTTACTTGGCGTAGTTTGTTACATGGGTTGTGAGTGAGAGCGTAGTTTCCATTTGGATATGTGACCTCGAGGCTGGGGTAGCCTTACGTGGCACCTGTTTGGTATTTGTTGATGTATCATGTTAGGTGTGGAGTAGTGGATAGGGAGGTTTGCATCCCAACACCACCACCCTTTTCTAGAAAACTAAGAAAAAAAAGGTTACTTTAAGTTTACTTGGTACTTGTATTTGTGGGTGGCAGGTTACCTAGAGGATCAATCAAGGCTCATAACCCGACATAGCCTTTTTCTAGATAAAGAAAGTTTAATTTCAACTTCAAGGTAGTTTTTGTGGGGGTATTGTGGTTGTCATTCTGCCAAATGCTTAATCTTTTCGCCACTTAGTTGTGCTGGGAGCGTCTGAGCAATTCATTTTTACAGTTAATTGATTTAATTCTTATCTGTCTTTTTATCCCAAATCTAGGGTCCATCATTGAGATAATACCATAATAATTCTGATTTTCAGGTGACCCTTGCTTATCCCAAGGATAAGCCAACACAGGCGCAACTCCAATATCATCAACTTTTGGAGTGAGCAGCGGTGTTAGGTTAGTTGCAGCAAGGCTCTTAGGAGGAAACAGTAGTAAAAAACTTAGTTTTGTTGGAGAAAAAACTGGTAATTCAAACTTTGATGGCAAAGGAACCTATTTAGTGTTCAATGTTAGTGATACAATTTTTGTCAGCGACTTGAAATCTCGAGATAAGGTAAGCTCATCAACATGCTTGCTCTCTGAGATGATAGATTTGATGATATGAAATATGAGAGATTTATTGTCCAATATAGGACCCTATAAAGTCTATACATTTCAGCAATTCAAAACCTGTTTGCCATACATTTGATCCAGATGCAAAGGAAGGACCTAACTTGCTCATTGGGTTAAAGTCTGGAGATGGTATTTTTCCTTCTATTAGTCTATGTGAAATATTATTTACAGCTTCCAGTAGGTTTCGTTTTTCAATCACAATGTCTGTTTTTACACTTGCAGTTTATTTAGTATCTTCACGGCAACAACTACAACATATTGGGAAGAAGCTTATTAGGGCACACCATTACAACAAGGATGGTGTTGAGCATAATGAAGAAGGCCAGCAGGATGAGTCTTCCCATACTGAAGCTTGTACCTTCCTTTTGGATTCTTGAAATTGGTCTTCAAACCAGGTGATTGTGCATTATTATTGTTGTTGTTTCCTTGTACTGATGATGATGACATTGAATTACCACTAACCTCTCAATTCATCCTTCTTCCTATCAACAATTGAAAAAAAAAATTCTTATATGCATAAAAGAATGAAGAGTTAGGTCGACCTCAACATAAATAAATCTAAAGTAAATATAAAATTGATCGAAGAAAATAATAAAAATTTTATTATCGTGCGATGCGCGGCCAGTTTTCCTAGTATATATATATAAAAGAGGATTAGAGGCATGCTGATATGGCATGCCTCAATGATCAAGAAATTAATTTATCTTTTTTCTGATTTTATTGTTTTTTTTTTCTTTTAAAATGATTAAAAAATGAGTATTATCCATTTAAAAAATAATCAAACGTCGCTATTAAATAAACCGTCGACTTAAATCCACTTAATTAGGGATTGAGTTTAATTTGCAGTGTCTTCTTCTTATTTTCCACTTCCTCCCAAGAGTCTTCTTCAGTTCCACTTCTTCCTGCTGTCGCCATGGGTAATTTCTTATCTTCTATCTTTCAATTTTATCCCATCTTCTGGTCCACTAAAATTTCTTCTTTGTAATTTTGCTATTGGCTTTATTTCTCTCATGTTTGAGAAACGTTTCAAGACTGCAAAGTCTTGTATAAGTACAAATTACATTAATCTTCAAAGTTCTGAGAATTTAAATTTTGAAGAACATTGACTTGTGTGTGCGAATAGAAACAGAAAACAAAAGAATTATTTTATGAAGTATTGTTGATTAAGATTATGTTGCATGCACAGGAAGCCAGCTCTACTCCAAGAGAGAAGACCATGAGTATGCTAATGCTAAGTTTTTTTTTTCTCGTAAGTATGACTAAAATTCATAAGACACTATATAATATAAAGACAGAGAGTGAAACGGGTGAGAAAACAGAAGAGTTTTAGTACTTTCTTGGACTTCCTTTCTAATCTTTTTGTTATTTTATTCTACTTTTTGGAATCGATAAAGTATTAAAAAAATTATTCTACTTTTTGGAATTGCTACAGTATTATTTCAATTTTTTTGAAAAAAATTCATAAGCAGTTTTTAGAGCTACTTTTTAACTTGACAATCATATAATAATATTTATTTATAAAATAGGAGCAAAAACTTCGTAGTATTATTATTAGGAATCAACTTATGTGATTTGGTAAACTCTTTACCGAGGAATAGTGTAACCGATTATACCAAAGATGAGATGGAGCGAACGGGTTGTGTGGGTTAGGTTCTTTTAAGTGATTTATAAGCAGTTGTAATTTTTGTCTCTTTTTTTTTTTACTAGAGTGTTTGGATTAAGTTATTTTTAAATGTTTTTGGCTTTTACGTACTTTATTTTAGGCTTAAAAAGGAAGAAAAATGATTTTTAATTGGGAAAATTATTTATCCCTTAAAAGGTACCAAAAAGGGTCAAAAGTCGAAAAGTTAATTGTTATCTGCTTTTAACTTTTAAGTTACTTATAAAAAATTCATCCAAATGCTCTCCAAGCCTAAAGTTTAGTGCTTAAAATCACTTTGTATGAAGTGTGTTTCATAGGGTTTTAGGCTACAGGTGACAAAAGAGTTTTAAAATGAGGTGTAGGTAACACAAGTCTTAATTATTAGTTGGAGGTGACAATTACTTTATTATGGATTAAGAAAGTTGGGGAAGTTTGAAAATAACCCACAAGTTTTTAAATTTATACTTTGATTCCAATGTTTACCTAAAATAATGAGAAACGGAGGGAAAAAAAGGTATTTCTCTCTCTTCTCATCTATTGTTGTTTTTTCTCTCTTAGCGATTTTTGTTGTTCATTGTTTCTACTGCTTTATTCATCATCTTTTGCTTCATTATCATCATCTTCTACTCCATTATCATCTTCATCTTCTTCTTATCGACCATTTGTTGTTGTTGTTATTGTTGGTACAGCGCTACTGCTGCTATCTGACCAATTTCTTAGGTCAAATTTTGTTTACTACATCATTTTTCACTTTGGCATTACTTCATAGGTGACTGTGGTAAGTAAAATTATGATTTTTATTCGTATTTGTCATCTGTGTACACTTCTGTTTTTTCAATAATGGATAAAACCCCGATTATGAATCCAGCATAAGTGCCCATAATTTAAACAGATCAATCATCTGGTACATCAGATGAGCAATCTGTTGCATCAGAAGTTTTATCTGTTGCATCAAATTATTTATTTGTTGCATCAGAAGATTTATCTGTTGCATCAGACGTATTGTCTGTTGCATTAGGATGTTTATCTGTTTCACCAGACTAATTATCTTTTGCAGCGAATGATTAATCTTTTTGTAACAACACAAATCAACCCTTGCTATAAACCCAACAGATAACCAATATGTTTCAACTCTTGCTATTGCTACTAGATTCAAAATTATTCCTTACGTCCAATTACTCGTCCCAAATTTCCTAATTCAATTTCTTATTTTACTTGTCTTTTTCATTAATCAAGAAAATATTAAAAAAAAATCATGTTTTACCCTTTGCATTAATCATTTTTTCTTCAAATTAAAATGGAAACATCATTTAATAGGGGACTATACGCCGACCGACGTTAAAAGCTTTCTTCTCTTATGAAATTTTGATTGCATAGCAAGCAATGGTTATTTCAAACACGTCTACTGTCCCACCAACTGATAAGTGAGTTATGGTAAACTAGACATGTTATTAATTATTTTTTTTAATCAATGTGGCATCTCAATTTGGGACAGGTAATTTGAGACGGAGGAAGTACGAATTAAAACGTCAGAGTCAAGTAATAAACTAGTCATCTGTTGAAACAAACTATTTATTTATTGCATCAGACTTCTTATCTGTTGCAACATGAGTAATTTGTTTTGAACAATACATCAGCCCTTGTCACAAACCCAACAGATAAATCTTGCTATTGCTACTGAATTATAAATTATTTCTTTTTACGTCAAATCGTCGACATGTTTGTTGAGAAGCTAATAGACAGAATGAAAATTAAATATGGATTAAAACGTCAAAGATCAAACATAATTTTTTTTATTAAACAAAAAACAAATAAAAATATATATAATAGACTAAAAGAAAAATAATAATCTAATTATTATTATTATTATTATTATTATCATCATCATCATCATTGCCAGCAGGCCAATCTTCAATCGGAAGTAGCAACGCCCTCCTCAGTCTATGTATCTCGCGGAGCATTCTTACTCTAATTTCTCTCAGTTCCCATTGCTAGTTACGAATTTGATTTCAAAGTTCATTCATGGAGTCTTGCAAAAAAACAACGTCCCACACTGGGTCAGCCATAATCTTCTAGAGTATAATATGAAAGACGAGGTGCAATAAATAAATAGAGTATAGTTGAATGAATGATTGAGTAAGAAGGGACCAATTTATAGAGGATTAAATTTGAATGAGAGGCAAAAAGGTGCGACTATTCACCTTCATTCATTAATTATATTTTTGATTAAATCAAGAAAATAAATATTATGAAAAGTCATGACTTTTTAGATTATTATTATTAATTAATTATTTTCAAGAACTTTTTTATTGAGTTGTGGCAACAGATTCTATATTTGTTGCATCAGATAACACATCTGTGACAACAAATATATTATCTGTTGCAACAAATATAAAATATGTTGCATCAGATAACCTATTTGTTGCAACATATAATCTAACTATTCACCTCCATTTATTAATTACATTTTTTATTAATGTAAAAAGTAATGACTTAATTAAATTAAGAAATATTGTGATAAGTCATGACTTTTCAGATTATTATTATTAATTAATTCTTTTCAAGAACCATTTTTATTGAGTTGTGACAACAGATTCTATATCGGTTGCATCAGATAAATCATTTATAACAACAGATATATTATCCGTTGCAACAATAGTGAACCGGTTGCATCAGATAATATATTTGTTGCAATATATAATCTACTTTTAAAAAAAACTCATATCATTAATCCAAATTTGTTGACTTTTTTATTTTATAAATTAAAAAAAAACACCTTTTCAAATTCTTTAATAAAATAATAACCATTTTTATTTTCTGACAGCAGATTGCATATCTGTTGAATCTGATAAACCATCAGTTGCAACAGATATACCATCTGTAGCAACAAATAGACGTTCTATATTAATATTTTTTTTTCTAACAGCTGATACATCAGTCGCAACAGATGGGGAATTTGATGTATCAGCAACACTGATGAATGTATGTGTTTTTGTTTTAGACAAAAAGTCACGACCAACCTTCACCTTGTTTTGCTTAACAATCATCATATAAGTTAATTGATTCAATATTGTGACATTTTTTATTATGTAATAAATAATTTTAGAAAATAAATTCAAAAATAAAAATGGTGAAAAGTCACGATCAGTTATTAAAATTAAATAACCATTCTTTTACGGTTATAAATTGTGTTTATCATATATTTCCTTATTAGTTATTTACGAAATATTTTTCATATTAAATAATTGAAAAATCTTGTCTTTTCTTATCTTTTTCACCCTCTCAATAACAACAATAATCTTTTTTTATTATAACCATCTGGTGCAACATATGATCGATCTGTTGCATCAGATTAACCTCTGTTGACATAAATTTCTCAATCTCTACCACCAACCGTCGACATGTTGAAAATAAAGAATAAACAAAATGATTATTGAATACTAAATAAGAATTAAAAATTCAAAGTCGACCACCAAATGACATAGATTTTTGAATCCCTTGGGTAGATTCGATATACAAAAGGAGGAAAATTCATGTGCTAAAATAAAAATATTACCTAATTATTATTACTACTATTATTATTATTGTCAATCGGATATTTTTTATCCGGTAGCTTTGCTCCGAAGTCATCCAAATCTCTCTGGAGTTCATCAAACCGCCTTTGAAGTTCACGCAAGGACTCGATATGAATATTCTTGTACGAATCTGAATCATCCATATTTGTAATGAGGGACCTATTTATAAATTATTGTATCTCGAAAAGAAAAGAAATTTGCTTTAAAATAAATCTAACAGATGGGTAATCTGTTGCAAAATATATTCTTTATGTTAGATAACTTACATATACTGGCAATCTTTTGCAACAGATGTATATATCTATTTGATTTATTCAACAGATATGTCATATGTTGCAACAGGTTGATCATCTGTCGTAATAGATGTCTCTAATTGTTTGACAATATAAACAGATGTGGCATCTGTTGCAACTAGTTAGTCATCTGTTTATTCAATTTAAGCCATAGATAAGCTATGAAAAATAAGGTGTGTACAGATGGATCCACTATCATATGTGTGGGAGTTAAGTATGTATTACTGATAAGGTCACTGGGACAACACACACAAAGTACAATATTTTTGTGAATGCAGATTTTAGCCGATTAGGCACTGATCATTCAAACAAGACCTTGAATTGTACCGTTAAGTTTGATGGGTTTGAACTTGATAAGGCTGAGGACCTCATGAAAATGGTGCAGATACCCTATTACGAATTACTGACGGTTGTTGCTCGTATTTATACATGTTAAGTTTTGAGAAAGGATCAATATTTGCCGTTATTGCAGAGAATCAATAGCGATTGGACATAACTTTAAGTGTGCATTGGACTCTAAGAACACCTTCGCAGCCTCGCACTGCATCAAACAAGAACGGAAAATCAATAGAAATTCTCTTGGCCTAAATTTATATGGTTAGGTTGGCCGCTCAGGGTGATGATTATATGCCAAAAGGTGCAGTAGGAGAATGCCTTCAAGGAAAAATGGGTGGTCGATGAAAGACTATATCATCTGAGAGCTAATTGAAGAAGAGACATAGAGTAGAAAGTAACTTCTAATGAATCTGACAGATGGAATTATCTTAAAAGATGCAAAATCTGAATCAAGTGCAAACATGAAAGTGTATCCGATAATATAATTTCATCTGTTGTCTCTCTGAAAGAAAAATAATGCAGATGGACACTTTGCTAGGGAGCTGCGTGGTTGAAATTATCACCTAGATAGAAAATAGGAGAAGACCAACAAAGTAGCCTCATGGGCATTAGGGGTTGAAATGATGTACAACAAGTCTAGAAAACTTATGCCAACAACAACTGCAGTTAAAATAAGGAATCTAAGAAAAGGCAGCAATTTTTGAATTCTAAATTTTATCCCATTCCTTCTTGTTTGTGTTTTCGATCAGGTCCACTGTCATTGACCTGATCGGAACTACAAACGAGATTGAAAGGAAAATAGAGTATTATTATATCCTTAGCAATATGGATTGATTGATTGTGTTTTCTTGCCTTAGCATGCTTTCAACATTCCTTGGAGAAGATCAGATGTTTGTTGTAGTATGTGAATCCCCATAATTTTCAAGCTTACCTCCATCTTTAATACGAGAATAATGGCCACCTTAGCTTTCACCGACATCATTCAAAGTTACTATGTGAAGAATCAAGCTTTGATCGCATGGAGGGCAGGGGATTATACTTGGAGGGGACGTTTTGAGCCTACCATTGATCAAATCCGAGTGTGGAAGATTGCTTGGAGAATTGAAGACTTAAGGACTCTCGCGTTTGGACCACCTTTGTTGGTTCACAGTTTTGGTTCCCTTTATTAAGGGCATTTTGGTCACTTATCTTTGTCCAAGTGACACTGCATGACCATCCCTCCTCATTAAGGGCATTGGAGTCATTTTGTGTTCATTTTGTAATAGATTATAAATAGGCTCCTTTAGTCTTATTTTCATTAGTTTATGAAAGATGAAATATTGAAACACTTAAAATCCTCTCTCTTGAGAGTAGACCAACTTAGTGTAGTTCTAGTATAGGGCTTGGAAAAGCTACCATTGTTCTTTGCTTGGAAATGGTGGATCTTGAGGTGAATTGATTCCCTTGGCGGTCACCGTAAGAGTGTGGTTTTGATTATTACATTCATTAGGGGGTTTTGAGTTTAATACACTCTTTAGTTCTTAATCTTGTAATAATCTTGGTCTCACTATCTATCCTTTACTTTTGTTATTGTTATCTTGTGTAGTGGACTGTTTTGGGTCATTTATTAAATTCGAAGCTTGTGTTATTGTTGTTGATATTATTCATCATGTTTTATAGTTATTTTGGTGTTGAAATACACCCTTGTATCTTGTATTCTTGTTGTTAGTAGTGAATCCGAATGTGGTCTCCATCTTGGTCTTTGAATCCTTAAGATTAGTGGACTGATTTGAAGTGTGATTTTGTGTTTCCATTGTCATTCTCGTATCAAGCTTGTTGATTCAGTATTCAAGCTGGTCGTTGCTGTCTTCAAAGTTGGTAAGGAGTTCCTCATCTCTTGTGAGCTCGATCAGGAATACTGCCT
The DNA here is from genome assembly GCF_002878395.1 of Capsicum annuum. Lineage (NCBI taxonomy): Eukaryota > Viridiplantae > Streptophyta > Magnoliopsida > Solanales > Solanaceae > Capsicum > Capsicum annuum. The sequence goes on from NC_061119.1 coordinate 40,789,696, forward strand.
TCAAAGTTGTGGCATTTTAGGTGCCCTTCAGAATACTTTCTTCAGAAGCCTTAAAAGATACATGGAGGTTCATTATGTTTATTTTAGGTCAAAATATGTTGATGCACTTTAAAGATCTGATCCCAACAGTTGAAAAACACATTTTTATCGAGAGTTGCTCAATGCATCTTCGTCAACCAATTTTATAAATTAATAAGCAAGGAGTTACGTAGCGTGTGATCTAAACTATTCTACAAAGCCTATCAAAAGTTACGTAACTCCAATCTCATTACCTTATCAAAAAAATATAACCTAGTTAGTGCACAAATCAAACAAGCTCAATCTGTCAGTCTTTCTGCTGATAACTCTTATCCAATATATATGACAAGATATTTGCTATGCAAAAGTCTACACCATCGCCAAATATGCTTGCCAGGGAGCAATTCTTCAGAAGGTATCAACAGATATCTTCTGAAGAATTGCTCCCTAACAAGCATATCTGGCAACGGTGTAGACTTTTATATAGCAGATATCTTGTCATCTATATTAGAGAAGAGCGATCAGCAGAAAGGCTGAGAGATTGATCTCGTTTGATTTGTGCACTACTCAGTCATATTTTTTGATAGGGTAATGAGCTTGGAGTTACGTAAATATTTGATAGGCTTGGTAGAGTTGGTTTAGATCACATGCTACGTAACTCCATGCTTATTAATTTATCAAATTGGGTGAGCAAGATGCATTGAACAACGCTCGATAAAAGTATGTTGTTCAACTGTTGAGACTACATCTTCAACGTGTATCAACACATTTGACCTAAAACAAACACAGTGACCTTTCATGTATCCTTTAAGGCTTCTAAAGAAAGTGTTTTGAAGGGCACCTAAAATGCCACAACCTTGAAGGTGGTGTCCTTGATCAAGCTCAGAAGAGATGAGGAAATCCTTACCAACTTTGAAAATAGCAATGACCAGCTTGAATGCAGAATCAGCAAGCTAAAGGCAAACTTAAAAATTATCGGGATTCACATACTACAGCAAGCATCTAATCTTCTCCAAGGTATGTTGAAAGCATGTTAAGGCAAGAAAATACAATCAATTATAACTATATTGCTAAGCAAGCAATGATACTTAATTTGTCTTTCAATCTCGTTTGTGGTTTCGATCAGGTCAATGGCAGTTGACCTGATCGAAAACACAAACAAGAAGGCATGGGATGAAATTTAAAATTCAGAAATTGTCGTCTTTACTTAGATTTCGTATTTTAATTACAGTTGATATTGGCATAAGTTTTCTAGACTTATTGTACATCATTTCAACCCTCGATGTCCGTGAGGCTGCTTTATTGGTCTTCTCCTATTTTCTATCTAGGTGATAATCTCGACCACGCAGCTCCCTAGAAAAGTGTCCATCTGCATTATTTTTCTTTCAAAGAGACAATAGACGAAACTACATTATCGGATACACTTTCATATTTGCACTTGATTCAGGTTTCACATCTCTTAAGATAATTTCATCGGTCAAATTCACTAGAAGTTACTTTCTACCCTATGTCTCTTCTTCAATTAGCTCTCAGATGATATAGTCTTCCATCAACTACCCATTTTTCCTCAAAGGTATTCTCCTATCGCACCTTCTGTCACATAATCATCACCCCGATCAAGCAACCCAACTATATAAATTTAGGCTAGGGCAATTTCTATTGGTTTTCCATTCTTGTTAGATGCAGTGCTAAGCTTTGAAGGCCCTCTAAGGGTCCAATGCACCCTAAAAGTTAGTCCAATCACTATTGAATCTTTTTACAATTATACCAAAACTAAATTCATTCACAATTCTTGACAAATAAACATGAGCAACAACCGACATTAAATCTTAACAGGGTATCAGAACCATATTCATGATCCCTCAGCCTTATCACTTCGGACCTACCAAACTTAACTGTAAAATTACAGACATCTTATTTGAATAATCTATGACTAATCAGTAAAAACAGCATTCATAAAATAAGTACACTCTATTTGTGTTTCCACAATAACATTATCAGTAATACATACCTCCCACATATGAAGTGGTTCCATCTGCATGCAACTTATTTCTCCGAACCCATCTTTACTGCAGCCTCTTGTGATGGTCCGATAAAAGTTGATCAACTTTTAGTTCCTTATATCTACAAAGAAGAGGAAAAAAATTGATGTCATAGAAAGAACATTATCCATTTGTTACAACAGATGTGGAGTCTGTTGCAATAGATATGGAGTATGATGGAATACATCAAACTAGACTTTCTGGTGGTTTGATTTGTTCCAACAGTTTTTCCATCTATTGCAGCAACATTAACAAAAACATAAACTACAAATAAAAAATATCAACAACAAAGAAACAACAACATTTGTTCCAACAACATCATCAACAACAAAGAAGCAGCATTCTTTGTTCCAGAACCATCAATAACACCACACCACAAGTTCCAACAACTCCAACCCCACCACCAACATCAATAACTGCATCAACAATAAAGAAACGAATAAAATACATAAAAAAAAATAATACTGCCTACAAGGTTTTTAAACTTCCCCCAACAGATGACTTTTTTCGCATATTGTAATAAAAATTCTCGATTTATTTATTCAATACTTAAAAGTTCCTTCAAAAAATTTTAATAAATATGATATGGGTAAATAGTAACTAAATAAAAAAAATAGATGTAAATAACTTGCAAAGAAGAAGACGAGAATGAAAGAGCAATAATGAATCACACCTTAATGTCAAAAGAGGATCAAAACAATAATTTCAGTCGAGAAAAGATATGGATCGGTTTAGATCTGAAAAGATCTTTATGAGAAGAGAAGAAAAAAGAGATAAAAAAGGTTGTGACCCTAAAAAGGAGAGAAATAAAAAGATGAGAGTTGAATAAAATAAACTGCAGCTGAAGGAAGAGAGATGGGATAATTTCTATAGATGTATTGTGTACGTAGACGTAAGGGTTTCAATATTCAATAATTAATATTCATTAATTTCATTAATAATTTGAGAGGTACAAGGAAGATTAAGACTAGTGACATTGAAAAGACAAGACAAGACTGCTTAATAAACTCACTTTTGAGATATCTAAGAAATATTTTTTACCGTCTTTAGTAGTAAGTACTACTTGATATTATCTACTCAGACAGAAGCTTGCTTTAAAATTAAAAAAGAAAAAAAGATTTTCAAACAGATACGTCATCTGTTGCAACATATATAAATATCTATTTAGAAATTTGAACAGCTCAGTCATCCGTTACAACAGATATAAATATCTGTTTGAAAATTTCCAACAGCTCAATCATCTATCACAACAGATGCAAATGTTTATTTAAAAATTAAATCAGATATGTCATCTGTTACAACAGATATAAATATCTGTTCAAAAATTTCTAACAACTCAGTCATCTGTCACAACAGATGCAAATGTCTATTTGATAATTAAATCAGATATGTCATCTATTGCAACAAATATGAATATCTATTTCAAAAATTTCAATAGCTCAGTCGTTTGTTGCAATAAATTTTATTGCAATTGATTTAGGTGGAACTAGGGATGAATGAATGAGCTCACAGGGTCAACTACAAATCCAATCGAGTCTTTACAATTTCATGGTATTGGTATTGCATTCATCTCGACCCGAGTCATCGATTGATCACTCTGAGTTGAAATGATTTCTCATCAACTCAATGTTAGGATATTCATAGTACCTAAGTTAATTTAGGTGGAACTAGGGATGAATAAATAAGCTCACAAGATCAACTAAAAATCCAATCAAGTCTATGCAATTGCATAGTGTTGGTATTGCGTTCATCCCAACCTGAGTCGTCAATAGATTACTCTGAGTTGAAATAAGTTCTCATCAACTCAATATTTGGATAGTAATAGTACCTAATTTGATTTAGGTAGAACTAGGAATGAAATAATGAGCTCACAAGGTCAACTACAAATCCAATCAAGTCTTTGTAATTGCATGGCGTTGGTATTGTATTCATCCTAATCTGAGTCATTGATTGATAACTCTGAGTTGAAATGAGTTCTCATCAACTCAATTTTAGGTTAGTGATAGTACCTAAGTTAATTTGAGTGGAACTAGGGATGAATGAATGAGATCATAGGGTCAACTATAAATCCAATCGAGTCTTTGCAATTGCATGGCATTGGTATTGCGTTCATCCTAACACGAGTTATCGATCGATCACTCTGAGTTGAAATGAGTTCTCATCAACTCAATTTTAGGTTAGTGATAGTACCTAAGTTGATTTGGGTGGAACTAGGGATGAATGAATGAGATCATAGGGTCAACTATAAATCCAATCGAGTCTTTGCAATTGCATGGCGTTGGTATTGCATTCATCCCTATCTGAGTCGTCGATCGATCACTCTAAGTTGAAATAAGTTCTTATCAACTCAATGTTAGGATAGTAATAGTACCTAAGTTGATTTAGGTGGAACTATGGATGAATGAATGAGCTCACATGGTCAACTATAAATCTAATCGAGTCTTTTCAATTGTATAGCATTGGTATTGTGTTCATTCCGACCCGAGTCATCGATCGATCACTCTGAGTTGAAATAAGTTCTTATAAATTCAACTTTAGGATATTAATAGTATCTAAGTTGATTTAGGTGGAACTAGGGATGAATGAATGAGCTCACAGGGACAACTACAAATCCAATCGAGTCTTTGCAATTATATGGCATTGGTATTACATTAATCCCGATCTGAGTCATCGATCGATCACTCTAAGATGAAATGAGTTATCATAAACTCAATATTTGGATAGTGATAGTACCTAAGTTGATTTATGTGGAACTAGGGATGAATGAATAAGCTCACATGGTCAACTACAGATTTAATCGAGTCTTTGGAATTTTATGGCGTTGGTATTGCGTTTATCCCAACCTGAGTCATCGATCGATCACTCTGAGTTGAAATGAGTTATCATCAACTCAATATTAGGATAGTGATAGTACCTAAGTTGATTTAGGTGGAACTAGGGATGAATAAATGAGATCACAGGGTCAACTACTAATCCAATCAAGTCTTTGCAATTGGATAGTATTGGTATTGCATTCATCTCGACCCGAGTCATCGATCGATAACTATGAGTTGAAATGAGTTCTCATAACTCAATATTAGGATAGTGATAGTACCTAAGTTGATTTAGGTGGAACTAGGGATAAATGAATAAGCTCACAGGGTCAACTACAAATCCAATCGAGTCTTTGCAATTGGATGACATTGGTATTGCGTTCATCCCAACCCGAATCATCGATCGATCACTCTGAGTTGAAATAAGTTATAATAAACTCAATATTAGGATAGTGATAGTACCTAAGTTAATTTAGGTGGAACTAGGGATGAATGAATGTTCACATGGTCAACTATAAATTCAATTGCGTCTTTGCAATTTCATGGCGTTGGTATTGCGTTCATCCTAACTTGAGTCATCGATCACTTTAAGTTGAAATGAGTTCTCATTAACTCAGTGTTAGGATAGTGATAGTACCTAAGTTGATTTATGTGGAACTAGGGATGAATAGATAAGCTCACAGGGTCAACTAGAAATCTAATTGAGTCTTTGCAATTGGATGGCATTGGTATTGTATTCATCCCAATCCGAGTCGTTGATCGACCACTCTGAGTTGAAATGAGTTCTCATCAACTTAATGTTAGGATAGTGATAGTACCTAAGTTGATTTAGGTGAAACTATGGATGAATGAATGAGCTCACAAGGTCAACTACAAATTCAATCGAGTTTTTGCAATTGCATGGCATTGGTATTGCGTTCATCCTGACCCGAGTCATCGATCGATCATTCTGAGTTGAAATGAGTTCTCATCAACTCAATGTTAGGATAGTGATAGTACCTAAGTTGATTTAGGTAGAACTAGAGATGAATTAATGAGCTCACATGGTAAACTACAAATCCAATCGAGTCTTTACAATTGCATGGCATTTGTATTGCGTTCAACTCGACCCGAGTTGTCGATCGATCACTCTGAGTTGAAATGAGTTCTCATCAACTCAATGTTAGGATAGTGATAGTAGCTAAGTTGATTTAGGTAGAACTAGGAATGAATGAATGAGCTCACAGGGTTAGCTATAAATCCAATCGAGTCTTTGCAATTGCATGGCGTTGGTATTGCATTCATCCCGACCCGAGTCGTTGATCGATCACTCTGAGTTAAAATTAGTTCTCATCAACTCAATATTAGTATAGTGATAGTACCTAAGTTGATTTAGGTGGATCTAGGGATGAATGAATGAGCTCACAGGGTCAACTACAAATCCATTCGAGTCTTTGCAATTACATGGCATTGGTATTGCATTCATCCTAACCCGAGTCTTCGATTGATCACTCTGAGTTGAAATGAGTTCTCATCAACTCAATGTTTTAAAAACTATATCTTTCAAAATTTTTAAAATTAACTAATATCAATTTGGATCAAATTAGCAATTTCAAAACCTGTCATTCTTTTCCAAAATTACAAAACAACCCATACAAATCATCCATTTGTGTGAAAAAGTTTTTCATTTCAAATCTGAAGTTCTTGCTCTTCTTTATCTCTCTCTCTCTCCCGTTCTCCTCTTTCTCTCAACAATACAAACAACAACTACTCAATATATTGTTCAACCCTTCAAAATAGGTTGATTTTCTTTTTATTTACGACCATATATTGTTGATTTTTTCGACTTCATTTCTGCTTGTATCCATTGTTTTCTCTGTCTTCGTAGGTAATAGAATTCGAGAAGAGTTCTACATTTGTTCTTTATTCTAAAAAATAGGGTTTTTTAGTTAATGATAAAAAAGAAGACTTTTAGTTGTATTATCTTTGAGAATGTGTTAATAATTTTGAGTTTTGATGCTAAAAAGGTAGGAAGCTCCCAAGAAAACCCTAGTTTTTCTATCAGTATTATGTTGACTATTGTGGTATTGTTGGATGGTGTTTGTGGTGTTGTTGGTAGCTGGTGTTGGTTGTGTTGGTATTTGTATTTTTTGGCTGTGGTGTCGACGGTCTTAGTGCTGGTATTGATGGCATTGGTGGTGGTCTTGGTGGCATTGGTGGTGGTATTGGTTGTGGTGGTGGTGATCCATCTATTGCAATGGGTGGAAGATATGTTGGGAGATATTAAATAGGTCTTCAAATAGATTCTCCATCTGTTCCAACTGATGTGTTATCCGTTGGAGTATCTTTTTGTAATGTGGCATAGAATAATTTATTGAAATTTGTCCATCTGTTGCAACAGGTTGAATATTTGTTGGTAGATATTAAATAGGTCTTCAAATAGATTCGAGTTTCCCATCTGTTCTAACTGATGGGTTATCTGTTGGAGTATTTTTTTGTTATGTGGCGTAGAATAATTTATTGAAATTTGTCTCACCTTTTTAAAAAAAATTATGCAGACAACAAATGCAATGTATTTTTTATTTTCTATTATTTGTAGTTAAAAGTTGTCTCCCAAAAGAAAAAAAAAACTGAAAGTGGATCAACTTTTGACCACCCAACAAAAAAGACTAGACTACAGATAGATTCGAAGGAACTTCCAGAACAATCTCAGTCAGGACAAAATGAAGCTGAGAAAAGTGATAACTCCTTCTTACCAATGGAGCATGAAATAACATCGAAATCCCAGCATGGTTTTGTCAAAACTATTAGTATCGTCGAGTTTTGAGTTGCGATGTCGATGAGTAATCCTAACGCAGTATTTTGTGATGTTGTACTTAAATATCAGTTGGGGAAACCTTTTAACGAACTTAAGAGTATTATGAAGAAGGAAAACATAAATGGACTTTTTTAGAAGAGCTGCTTTGCATACTTTCTTAAGTTATCTGGCCCTCTCCATTTCCCAATGATCATGGTATATAGCCTCCTCAAACGTAGGATCAAGGCGGGGGATGATGGAGGTCCAAAGGAGGGAATAAAAAAGATGAATGAAGTCTGGATCAACTACTATGGCATGCCGATTTGTTTGGGATTGAAAGAGTTTGCCATAGTGACGGGCTTGAGATGCGATCGTCTAGAGAACCTCTCATCAAGAAAATACCCCAAAAAGGGTCCAACAAGCGCAAGGTAAAATAAGATGGGTTGTTGGGCATTGTTGGACCTAGCTACAGAGTGGATGATTTGATGGAAGATCTCAAGAATAAAGACATACCAAAGCACTACAAGGAGAAATTGTGCTTAGTTTGATTTGTCCATTCCATTTTATTGGCAAGAGACGTCAGGAAAGTCATAGAACATGATTTGTTAGCGCTTGCTAATGATTTTGGGAAATTCAACTATTATCCCTGGGGATACGACAGCTACTACTTGACTGTCAAATATTTACTGAAAAAGCTAAAGGCAAAGACTACCACATAATACGACTTTTCTTGGGCTTTCTTGATAAAATTAATCACAATTTTTACTCATTCATTAATTTATATTATATATAGTTATGAATATTTTTTCTTTCTTCTTATTTATAATATTTAGGCTTGGGCAGGTGAAGTCATTCCTCCCCTCCGAAAGTATTTCAAGGATTAACCAGATAAGGTTTCTCATCCAAGGATCCTTAGGTTGTTGGCTGCAGCAGAGAGCAGTAAAAAAAATATTAATGAGGTGAATCTCTTTAACCCTCTGCATGATGCAGTACGTCTTCTTTCAACTAAAATAATTTACCTCAAAGAAAGATATTAAAACAGATGTTCCATCTGTTGTGACAGATAGGTCGTCTGTTGCAACAGATTACCCGTCAACTACAACTGGTGCAACAGATTAACCATCTATTGCTCTGGTTCTCTGAACCCTACTCAATAGATTACCCATCTACTGCAAATTATACAACAGATGAGTAATCTGATGCAACATATTATCAATTTATTTCAACATATAGATCAACTATTATGGTAGCTATATCGTCTGTTGTATAAGTTGGTTATATTAACATCCATGTAACTCGAGCCCTATGTAACCCAACTTACTGTAAATTATTATTATATGATTTAAATTCTTCCTATTTTTTTATAGGTTGTGCATCTTTGGATCGTGTCTACCATTGTTGAGCTGGGGATGACTTTTCTTCTTACTCTGGGTCTTGTTAATACAAAAAAAGACCCAATGGTGGAGTTAATAAAGAAGAAATTGGCTAGAGCAACATCTATAAGAAGAGCAATTAGGCAAGGTCAGCCTAATATTGAAGCTCTTCACGACCAACCTCAAACTGCAACAGATCATGGTGCTTCTTCTGGGAGTGTTGCTGGTGGAGTTGTTTGTGATGGTGGCAGCTATCCTGCTGCTGCTGCTACTGCCAGTTGTGATTCTGAGCATGTTAGTGCTCAGCAAAAAATAAATATGTTTGAAAATATCTCTTACACGGGTCCTTCATCTCACCCCTATACCGGTCCCTCCCACCCTTACAGTGGTCCCTCTCACCCCTCTTTACCCTCATATTCTCATTGCAAATAAAAAGCATACAAGGACAGAGAGGATAAACTCCTTAAAAAACTAGAGGTTATTGCTGAAACTGCTGAGGAGTTGAAATCCAGGAGGGGTTTCATACCATCTAATGAGGTGAGGGAGCCATGCACTTCTACAGTGGAGGTTGGGAGAAAGATAAGAAAAATTAGACAAATTCTGTCTATTCTGAAATCAGCAAAAATTTCAACTCCTTTCGCTCCAAGAGTTGTTGACGTTCAGGGGCCGCCAAAGAAGGTGGACATATTCACGGCACTTGGTAAGGAGAAGAAGAGAAAACTGGAAGAATTCATCAAGATGAAGGTTCAAAAAGAATACACCATGCATTCATTTGCCGCCTAAGACTTCTCGAATATGACAAATATACGCGTGTGGTACGAGGACAAGGTAAGTTTACTTTTGCTAACGTAGCCTTCCAATCTACTTCATGAAGAAGAATATACGCAGTAGATATGTAATCTATTGCAAAAACTTGGTATTCTGTTGTAACATAATGCATATCTGTTGCATAAGTTGCGTTGGTTGGGTAATCTGTGAACTGATTCAGAGAACCCTCTGCATCAAATTTTTTCTACTATATTTTTATTCTTTACAATTACTACCCTATTTAAAAATTATCTTCTTATACTACAGTATGTTGATGAAATTCTCTGCCTCATGAGGGGCAGGAAATTAGCGTACCCGGATGCTTATAATGCTGTCGATAGGATAATGGACCTCAACTTTTACAATAATTTCAAGGATAGGCACGCTAAACTCTATAAGATAGCTAATTTCGATGGCCCGGGATTTGATCAGCTAATTTCTACGTTCCAATGGGATGAGGAAGCAATTAAATATGTTAGAGGGAAGAGGCCATATCCATACGGCAAGAGATGGACCAAGGCAAAGAGAATCCTTGCAGTCATAAATGTAGATGTCACATATTTTCTCACTGTTGAGATACTACTATACAAAGGAAAGATTAACGTTTATGACTGCAACTTACCTGTCTTCAGCGAGAAGACGTTTTAACCCACATTCAGCCACTCTTGAAGTTATTGACGCAGAGTAAGATGATGGATCATTTGCCGGCTAAAGTCTTGGCAAAGGAATCATGGGATTTTGAAGGTCGAAATAAGAACATCCAGCTCCCAAGAAATACAACCGGTGCAGCGTGCGGGCCGTACTCACTTGCATACATCGAGTGTTTACTGACCGGCACACAAATGACCGGTGTGTGCGACACCATTGTGGGAAAGATGCAATGGGTCTGGACATATGGGGTACTAACTAAATGGTTGGATCTCATGTATAAAAAGAACATGTACAAATACAGAGATGAACACAATAACAAATTTTTATTTCAAGCCAATTCACTTTACATGTAGTGGCAATAATTTTTATGTCTGGCTAAGTTGAATTTTTATAATGCAATAGATTTTATATCTATCATTACAGATATTGTACCTTTTGTGATAGATTGATTATCTATTGGAATAGGTTGGTTATCTGTTGCATTATGCAGATGTTTCCCAGTCTGTCTGTCGCAATAGATATACGATCTGTTGAAACATATAATCTATCTGTTGTAACTGATCGGTAATCTGTTGGAGAAAATCAAAAAAGTAGGAAGACCTGTTATATAATTTCTAGCAGATGACCTACGTGTTACATCTCATGTTGCAACATATGTCTAAATTTATTGATAAGATATGTCGTCTGTTGCATCAATGTATTATCTATTGCGATATTTGAATCTAGTACTTCATTTCAATTAACATGTTCAAAACTAATGATTAAATTATATTCTTAGATAGAATAAAAAAAAGTGAAGCCTTCAAAAATTACATGAAATAACTCAACAAATAAATGAAATGTAAAAAAAAATCATTATGGGTACAAACAATCTACTATACAAATAAATCAACAAGTTAAACCAAGGAGGATAGGTTATTACATTGACGGACTCAAGCTATAAACATCTAATCAATATTAACAAGATGTTCTTCATCCGGTGCAATGGAATTTGGCTTTGGTCGTCGTGGATCTTTAACGTCGGTTGCGTACGGCTTCTGGGCTTTTACTTCTCCATATTTTCATAAAATAGTAGCATATTTTTTGCAGAGTAAGCCGGTATCAAGTTCATCATTTGGTAATTTTAATCCATCGCTCAAATACTCGACGTAGGCGGCAACAAAAAGACCACAATTCCTGCATTATAAAAAATAGATAATCCATATCTTGCAGTTCATGCAAGCGTTGTGAAATTTGTGAAATAAAACTAAATCATGATACTTAAACTTACAGGCTACCAGTGGTTTGTTGAGCAATTCCTTTAAGATATTGTACATCAAATGGATAAGTCATTTTATCCCGGTATGCTTCAATCGTCGACCAATCAGTAAGAACCTTTTGATCCAAAAAGCCACTCATATCAAGGTAAGTAGGAAATATTTTTGCCATCTTTTGTATCTCAGACGATGGTCCAAAATGTCTCCTTCGCGGCATCGAGTCATAAAATCGGATGCGCCTCTTTTTTAGAACGACAACAGCTAATAACCAATGGAATTCATCACCATAATTGATTGGGATGTACACTTTGTCAATCAAATGTCAAGTTAAGCAAGCCGAAATGCTAAAACCTTTGATGATGTTGATTAAGCATTCCTCATTTTGGGAAACTTTTGGGTGTTGTTGACAATACCCATCGTAGGCATTATTGATGTAAACTTTGTACAAATAATTGTCTGTCGTGTATCTATATTATTCTTGTATTTTCAACTTGACCTTCTTTCGAAGGTAGTAAAAAATGACATCGATGTGCTGCACATATTATCAAATATTTTAGATTACGTGATGAAAAAATCAATGCGCAGATGCAATTAAATAAAGTATTAATTAATAGTAATATGTATGGCATTTAAACCTCATCATTCCAGCAAGTTTGGAGTTGTGACATCCAATAGAACCAATATCAAAACCAAGACTCGATTCGTTCACTTTGTAGCGCTAGTCATTTTATTTTCTACATGATGATTTATATGTGTTAATGTCAGGTTCTTACAACAAGAATTATATAAACCAATATCTATAAAATTAATTTATGTACCTGCCGGCATGATGCTTTAACAGCCCATCGGCAATCCATTTTGAATAGTCGCTGATCAACTATGTTAGTTTTTTTGGAGCCTCGTTCGAGATATTGAACCCTTCAAATGGGTAATTCTTTCGTTCTCCCAAACTGACAGACTTTACTTTTTCTTCTTCTTTGGAAGCATTTGATGGATTATCAACTGTGATATTATGCTCTTCGGCAGTAGCTTCTACTATCACATCTACCTGAAAAACCTGAATTTTCAATGCTAAGTAGAGATATACAATAAATTGTACATCTGTTGCAACAGATGAGTCTTATGTTGCATCAGACGGATTATCAGTTGGGACAAATTCGAATAGGTAAATCAGAGCAGTACAATAATTTTAAAAAGATAACGAATCTGATGCAACAGGTTAGACAACATTTGCAATAGATGTATATATCTATTTGATAATTTTCAGCAAATATATCATCTGTTGAAATAGATATGTGCCTATTTGTTTTTTTGGATCAGATGATGTACATTCACCTTCTTTAGCTCATACGGCTCTCTTGTGGCCCTTGCACACTGAACATCGGTGCAAAATAAAGATAGAGGCGTTGTAATCTTGCTTTTTTGAATGCTTGATGATGCCTTGGAAGTGTCTTTCCTTATCATCTTAGCTGCCTTGATCTCTAGTGGAGTTTCTGGATATGAAATCATCTTTGATGGAATGACACCCCTCTTAGATGTCACTTTTTTACAGAAGCATTTAGTTCATTAATAACATTAATCACTCCATCGTGTTTCGCCTTGCAGTCTTGACATTTACATGTAAAATATTCGCTAGATGTGGCAAAATCTGAAGAAAAATCTATACAACCATTATGATCATAATCATAATGGCTTGTTGTTTCAAAAACTGTAAGAGGAGCATCATCAGCCCCACCCTCCAAAATTTTTTTCTTGTGATGGTTGTTGCTCCAAACAATTCCATTTTTATTCCATCAACAACCTTAGGGCCTGATAAAGTTTGCACACACCATAAAGTAAGAAAAATTGGCATCTTTAACTCTCGGTTGATCAGAACAAGTCATGGATGGACAATCTAAAATAAATCGGTACATATATTAAGAATGATGATGAAATCCTTTAATCATTAATTAAAATAAAAACTTGATTAGAATCATTTAATCATTAATTAAAATAAAAACTTGATTAGAATTGGACTTACTGCTTCCTTGTGGGGATTGAAAACATCAACAAATTTTACATTTTTATCGATTTTGGCCGACAACCATCTCAGAATTCTTGGACAGGAAACTTCTTCTTGGTAGTTCACTTGTTGTCTCAAATAAGGAATGGCTTCAAATGCCCAAGCCTATAACATAACACCAATAAATCAAAAGTATTATTGAATAAAAAATTATGAATCATACATGATAAAAGTAATATTTACCATGAAGGTCCATGGAAAGCCATATAAGTTGATTGTTTTTGGCGTTAACGAAGTCAACAAATATTCGACAGTCATTTTGAAGCTTTTATAACCCCAAGGATAGCTGTTAAATGCCTCAAGATCCTCGGAGAGATTTATTAAACTAAGGCTTATGTTGTTGTTAACGTCTCTCGCCCAAATAACATTATGTACAAACCAAACCAAGCACAATAATTGTTTGTTCTTCTTTGAAAGTCCTTTACCTGTCAACTCTTCTATCAGATTTTTGTTTTTGAACCTTGGACAAACAATGGACACCAGGTCATCACGATCACTTGACTTGCCTTTGCCTTTTTTGGGTGTGTAGGGTGCTTCTTTTGGGTCAGAGTAGGTATAACTTGAGAAGGAGAAGGAGGATAACATTTTAGTCCGATAACTATGGAAAACTCCTTCCAACCAAAATAAATAAGCATATCACAGTAATTTATCAGCACCTCATCCATCTTATCTTTGTTTTCATACATAAAACTGCGCTTGAGAAGATCATATACTATTTTCATCTAAAAATGAGCATTGTTGTTCTCCGGCAAATCAAGATATTGCCCAAAGCAGCTTTCCCTGAAATAAGAATTCAATTTTTGTTCTCAAAGTATGTTTTGAAGGCGTCGAAAGATTTTTTCATGACTGACTTAATCACGAGATCACCCATTAAATCTGTGGCACCATCGTACTGCATTCTCATAGGATAACGATCAATGCTGAAGGTTTTTACCAACTCTTCAATGGAAGGGCTATTAGCGTTTGGATCATCTCTTTTGAAAGATTCTTCCTCCCCATGTTCATTATCTTCTGCTCCTGATTGAGATAACGCGTGTAAAGTAAGCTATGGAGTGGTGGATGTAGCCGAGCTACTGCACGTATTCCTTTACTTGGACTTGATTCGATTTTTTTTCTTTTGGAATCCATATTATCTTAAATTAACAGAAACATAAATAGATTATAATTGATTAATACATAACGGTAACATAACAGTTCCAATAGACAACTAGTCAGTTGCACCAGGTATGTTATCTATTGCAACATATAACTGACCTATTGCAATGGATGAGTAACCCGTGGAAACCATAAAAATAGATTACTAATCTGTTGCACCTGGTATTTTATCTGATGCAACATATAACCAACCCATTGCACCGGATAAGTAATCCGTGGGAACCATAAAAATAGATCACTAATTTGTTGTGTGTGGTATTATCTAATGCAATATATAATCGACCCATTACAACAGATGAGTAATCCATTGGAAACCATAAAAATAGATCACTAATTTATTGCACCAGGTATGTTATCTGTTGCCTCACATAACTAACCTGTTGCAACGGATAAGTAAACCATTGGAAAAATAAAAATAGATCACTAATCTGTTGCATCAGGTAGTTTATCTGTTGCAACATATAACCAACCTGTTGAAATGGATGAGTAATCCATTGAAAACCATAAAAATAGATCACTAATCTGTTGCAGCAGGTATATTATCTATTGCAACATATAACCGACCTGTTGCAATAGATGAGTAAACCGTTGGAAAGAATAAAAATAGTCAGTAATCTGTTGCAAAATGAAGAGTAAACTGTTGGAAAGAATAAAAATAGATCACTAAACAACTATCTATTGGATAAATAATGTTTATATTTCTTCCAAACAAAAGAGTCATTTGTCGCAATAGATGAATGATCTGTTAGCTTGTTCACCTGTTGCATCAAATTTTCATAGTTCCATCAAATTTTCATCTGTTGCATCAGATGTTTCATCTGTTGCAATACCATTTTTACCAAGAAAAATCATAAATCAACCCAGCAACACCAACACATCACACACACACACTAAGAACATCAACTGTGATCAAATATCACCAACAAAATTCGAATCAATAGTACGGCAACAAGAAGAAAAAATACCAGAAATTAAGATTTTATTCAGTCCACATTTCAATACTAGAAGAGTAGTTGGATCAAGTTCCTCTGTTTCTTCATATTTTTTTACCTGTGAAAAAAAAATGGGACGACAAATAACTCGAAGTTGTTGTCGCCAGAAAAGTCTTCACATTGATTTATGGTTGAAAGTCGAAAAGGAACTCGCTCGACTATTTGTCGCCAGAGGTGAAGGGAGAAATTTTGCAGAACTATTTGTTGGGAGAGATTTAAGAGAAGCTATCGAGAGAGAGGAGAGAGTGGTTGATTTGGATTGAAGAGGGATGTGGGTTGGGTTGATTTGTATTTTTGAAAAGATTAAAAGTTTTGAAAATATTAATCAAGTCCACAATTAACTTAATCAAGTTTCCTAATGATGTTTGACCCTTTAAGTTGGTCAATGTCACCAATCCTTTATTCAAGACTTAAAAGACATCTTTCCTTCAATTTTCTCATTTTTCATATAGATATGGATGTGTTTTTCTTTTGGAATCCATATTATCTTAAATTAACAAAAAAAAATAGTTCCTCTTGGAGTAACTGGTAAAGTTACTGCCATGTGACCAAGAGGTCACGGGATTAAACCTTAGAAGCAGCCTCTAGCAGAAATGCAAGGTAAGGCTGCGTACGATACAACCTTACGGTGGGGCCCTTCCCCGGACACCAGGCATAGCGGTAGCTTTAGTGCACCGGGCTTCCCTTTTATTGATCCTCTTTAATGTGTCGTCAATATTTCGCAGGGTCTTTCTATTTGCGTTCAAGTGTGTGTCAAATACCTTATATTAGAAAAGCTATAATATGTAACCGATTAGGTGGTTACTACTTTGATACTACTAACATTTTAATGTGTTGGCTTATGAACATTTTTATAATGCATTAACCACATTATGGATATTGACTATTAATATTTAGTATTTAATCAGTCGGCATAATTTTAAATTGCTATGATCTAGTCTTGAACTAAAGAACATTTTTGCAACAAATGTATGAAGTGACAACAATAATATTCCAAGATATAAGTCAAGAAGTAGAAGAATAATGTTCAGAAAGAAGCAATTAAGGTGAAGTTTTTAATGAATCCAGTAACGCTCCCATAAATAGCTAGTTTTCATTTGATTTTTTTTTTTTTGTATTTTGATTTTCTATTATTTCAGAATTACGTTGTTTTTTATTAAAAAGGATAATAATGTTAAACTAAGCAAGATAGAGCTAGCAAAGAGATTTGTTTGTTGGGGTTTAATTGCAGGAATGGAATATTAATACTATATGATACTAAACTTGATATTCGTCCCAGTAGAACAAAACAGTTGTATTCTAATTTAATAATTTTTACATTATGTCTTTGAAATTGTAGATGGTCGACAAAAGGCACACTTGAAACTTTAAGTGCAGAGATTTCAAGGAAGATCTTCAGCATGACATGTATTTATGAAGTATTATGTGAGGAGAGGTATATATAAATGATCATGATATATTTAAGTCATCGCCAGACACCTAAAGTTGTCTCAAAAATTCACTTAGACCCCTCAACTAAGGTTTGTACCTGTCAGGCACCTCAAGGGCTAAAATTGATACTTATCAGCCACAAAATGCTGATTTGGCAAAGACACTCTCCTTGGGCACATGAATAGTAGAAAAATAATATTTTATTTTTTAATTAAAATATTTATATTTAAATTATTTTATTAATATAATTTTAATTATTATAATTTCTTAATTTTAAAAAAGAAAAGGACCCCCACACCCCCTTCATCGTCGTCCTCACCCCCAGCCCCAAGTTCATCGTCAACCCCCAATCCCTCGTTACTAGTTCATATTTTTTGGCGAATCTTAACTTTTTCTAGCTGGATCTACTTAGAAATCAAAGGAAAACAAAGAAATTTTAAAATTTCTGGGACTAAATCGATCGAACAATGAACTGAAAATTGATTCCGGCGAAAGTTCTGTCGGAAAAAGCTAAAAAAAGGACCGAATCTCTCACCAATTCACTATTCTGATCGTCCGTTTCCTATTTTTCAGTCTATTTTTTCTTCTTCTCCCTATTTTTGGCCTTCTCTGATCTGCTCTCCCTCTTCCGATCTCCCACTCTCGATCTTTTCTTTACTGTGTGCATGTGTGTGCTTTTTCCGATGTGAATTAGTAATGGGTGTGTATCATTAGATCTCCCAGTGTGTGTGTGTATAGCATCGTGAAGAAGCTCCCTACTGTGTGTGTGTGGAAATCTGTGTATTCTCTGAAGAATAAGGAGGCTGGAGAAGAAGATAAAGGGGATATTTAGTTTTCTTTTAAAAAAAATATTATAATTCTTTTTAAATTATAATTTAATTAGTTATAAAAAAATTAAATTATTTTTGGATTTTAATGCTACGTGTCACCTTTTAATTCGTCATTTTTGCCACATCAGCGCTTGTGTGTTGCACACTTGAGCTTTTTGCTGATTGTCCAGAAAAGGTTTGACTGGATCAAATTTCAGGCGGGTTAAGGGTTTGATAGGTACAGGACTTAGTTGAGGGGTCTAAAAGAATTTTTGGGACAACTTTAAGTGTCTGGCAATGACTTTATTCAAAACTCCTTTACATATCAAAGAAGTGAATCTGAAATTGTAAATATTTTTCTTGAATTGTTTATAGAGGCCGATCAAGAAATCTCTATTTTGGCTTTTGGTACTGCTATGAAAGGCTACAATAAGTTGCAGAAGTATAGCAACACTATTGTGTTGTATAAGATAACGAGATCAGCAAGACTTCAATGAGACCCTGGTTGTTATTGTAGTATCGTGAAAGCACATATGAAAATGAGCCATTGTGACAAAGTCGTGGTACTTTTAGAATAACTTGAGAGCAAGAAAGTGGAGTACTCCATACCTCACTATGCTCAAATTTACAAAAATCGATTTTGTTGGGGAAATATAGGCGCACTTTTGAAGTTTTGGAGTATTCCAGAAACATGGCCAAGAAGGGGATTTAAGAAAATCATACATTTTACCCTATCTATGAATTTGCGAGCATTCGTGAAGTGAACATGGCTGAGGAGCTTTAAAAAAGAGTTGAAGCCAAGAGAATATTGAGGGTTCCAACATTTTTTTTAAACTAGTGTTGATGTACGTTGAAGAGGGGTTGATTAAAATGACTTTTGATGTTGTTGCAATAACGAGTTGGATGAAAATAGGTTGAAAATAGCAATCAGCTTTTGCTAATTTTAATTTATTGGGCCTGAGATAACTTGTCAAATTAGATGTTGATTTGTCTATTTGACACTCGTATTTCTTGGTTATAACAGAGAAGAAGATTCTTTGATTATATTGAATTAGTTTGCTTCTTTTAGGATTCTATTTATGGATCTTACAAGATTTCTCTTTATTCTTCTGGCATAATGTACTCTTTTTTAATTCATAAAGGACATGTCGGTGTATTAAAGCTTCTGGTGTGCATGAAATTTAACGAAGGGTCGGACTACAAGGATTTACTATAGAGAGTCATATCTTGCATTTCTACAGAAGAGTATTTCCACGGCTTGAATTCATGTCCTTCTATCATATGATATCAACTTTATCGATTACTCCAATATCTCCTTCAACTTTATTCTTTTTTATGAACAAAAAAACATTCAAAAGAGTTTACACAATGTATTATTGTAATTTATGCTTTATGAAAGATGTCAGAACCAAAGAGAATGCAGCTAAATCTATTATTTTGAATTTTTTGTTTTACTAATCAGCTCTTCGACCATTATTATTATTTTTACTTCAAAAGCAACAACTTGCGAAGTAGAAAGGACGCTGGACCGTAAAAAAATTTAATTCACGGGATTCCATTTATGTTTTTATTTTAATTAGTTTAGCAATCTTTGATGTCATTTGCCTAGCATGTAATTATGCAAGTCTTTTTTCATTTAATAGTAGGTAAGACATTTAAAAATAATTCCAAGGTAGATATTTGTAGTTGTAGTTTTGAAAATAATTTTTTTCTTAATTGTAGGTTGTTTATATGGATTTAAAGGGAGAAGGCCTTGAGAGCTCTGCCATTATAAACTTAAATTATATTTACATGCTTCTATTTGGATTTGTTTTCTTATGTATCATGTCACTTACATATTGCTTTTTTAAAGAATACATATGAATGTCTTGAATATATTTGTTACTTTTAACTTTTTCATTTGTACGTATTTAGAAGGAGATTTACGATCACGAGTCTTGAATATATTTGTTACTTTTAACTTTTTCATTTGCACGTATTTAGAGGCAGATTTACAATCGCGCAAAGCGCGGATAAGTTCACTAGTGACTCTATATTGCTAAATATAATTTATAAACAACACCAAAAAATTAGAAAAGAAAGGCAAAGGATTTTTTTTTCGTGATTTTCTGTTTATTGTTCGGTGTCTGTATTGAAGCCCTAACTAATTCGAATCGCACACTGTGCGGCTCATTCTTGGGATGACGCTTCCAAAGACAAAAAATATATAGTCGGATACTTACACTACTAAAAAAAGACAGATTTCCGACCACAAAAAACCGACCACAAATTGTGGTATGGTCGGTTTTTTATTACAAAAAAAAAGCGACCACAAGTGGTCTCTTTTATATTTTAAAATTACAAAATAATAAATTTTATATTAATTATTATATCCTTTACAATAAAAAAATAAAAAATCGACCACTTGTGGTCGATTTTAATTAAAAAAATATATAATTAAAAATATTTTTAAAAACCAACCATAAGTGGTCGGTTTTTAAAAATACTTTTTAATTATATTCAAAACAGACCAGTGGTTGGTTTTTAATTAAATAAAAAATAATAATTTTAAAAAGTGGTCGGTTTTTAATTATAATAAAAGAAAAAATTATTTTAAAAAACCGACCACTTATGGTCGGTTTTTAATTAAAATAAATACAAAATAATTTTAAAAAACTGACCACTTGTGGTCTTTTTTTAATTATAATAAAAAGAAAATTAATTTTAAAAAATAACCAATATAATAATAATAAAAATAATAATTAAAAAGTAATTATTAGGAATTAAAAAAAATTAAATAATTATAGATATAATCTAATATATTACTTTTTGAAATTACACTCATCACACGTAGTCTAACCAATATAATAATAATAAAAATCAATCAATCATAGATTTTGTGAAAAAATTACACTAAAAAATACATCAAATAAAAGAAACAAATTACGTTAAACATAATCTTTATCTTTTACGTATGTTTCAATATATAAAATAAATATTATCTTTGTATATACGTTAAATGACGTTAAACATGCATAATCTTTATTTAATGAATATGTGTGTGTGTGTGTGTGTATATATATATATATATATATATATATCATATCGTTGGGATAATGATACTATACTACTATTGTAGTCATAATAATATAATATATAACCAATAATTCATCAGAATATAATAAACGTATTCTATTATAAGGTAATATACTTGTAGATGTGATGTGTATAGTACGCATTCAAGAGTTCATATATATAAATATCTTTATATATATATGATGTAGTGATCGATTGATGAACGATGTAGTCAAAACCTAGTAGAATCTATCCAAACATATTGAATACCTTGATTTGAAATGACAAAAGTAATAATATATACTGCACGTTGAAGTTATATTTATGTAAGCTAATCAAATTAATCGATCACTCATCAGAGTATGTATATGATATACGTCGCATTATATTATTGGATAATACACTCGTGTATGTATATGATGTATATAATACATTGTATATTATTATGGGGTAGTAAAATCGTGTATGTGATGCTGATAGTACGTATTTGAAAGCTGATAGATAATTGAATATGTGCATGTATATATACATATATCTCGTATAGTGATGTATGCAGTAATCGAAAGCTAGATAACTACTGAATCTATATATCAAAATATTTTGAATGATATACGTTGATAAATATCATACTATTGAGAAAATAGATATACTATTTTGTGTCAATGTAGACATGCGTATGTTGTTGAAGTAGTAATAACGTAAGACAAGTATTACGAGGTATATATAGGGGGGAGGAAGTAGGGAAGGGAGACAGAAATTTGAATCCTGAAACTGGCATATACTTACCATTTGCTTTGAATTTCGAATTTTGAACGACCGTCAAATTTTGACGGTGAATTTGAGTTTTTTCACTTATAAAGTTTGTATCTGAGTATATGTGAAATACGTTGTATATTATTATGGGGTATTAAAATCATGTATGTGATGTTTATAGTACGTATTTGATAGCTGATAGACAATTGAATATATGTATATATACGTAGATATATTATTTTGTATCAATGTAGACACGAGTATGTTGTTGAAGTTGTAATAACGTAAGACAAGTATTTATGAGGTAAATATATATATATATATATATATATATATATATATATATCGTATTTAAAAAGTAATTAACCAAAAATTTATCATAATTTGCAAAATTCATTGATATTATTATACGATTGAGGAAATATACTACTCATGTTAATGTGTTGATAAAATAACCAACTATCTGATTTGTACATATACGCATTGCGTTAATATGATGATAAAATAATTAATTATATGATTTAAATTTTTTATAAAAATTGACCACATGTGATCGTTTTTCGATAATAACTATTTTAAAATTAAATCAAACACTTATATTTTATTTTTTGAATAATTTTGTAAAATTTTAATTAATTTATAGAAAACCGACCACATGTGGTCGGTTTTCCAAAAAAAATCCAGAAAACCGATCACATATTTTCTGTAAATTAATTAAAAAATTATTTTAATAAAATAAAGCCTACCTGACCTACCCCTGCAAGACCCGACCTGACCCGACCGGTTTTTAACACAAAAACACAAAAATCCCCCAAATCAAACACACACACACATTCGACCTACACAAAAAAAAATCCCCAAACCCAAACCACACAAAATCGACTTTTGTGACTCTATTGCCGCCATTTGCTAGCGACCACAGTGACCCCGATTAGTGCAAAAAACATCAACTCTTTTGAACTTCAAGGTAAAATTCTTTGTTTTTCTTGTTAGAAACTAGCAAAAGGGTCAAGATTATTATGCATCTTTGTTTTTCAACTTCAATTTGGTACTAAAGCATTTGTTCT
Source organism: Capsicum annuum (assembly GCF_002878395.1). NCBI lineage: Eukaryota > Viridiplantae > Streptophyta > Magnoliopsida > Solanales > Solanaceae > Capsicum > Capsicum annuum. The sequence continues at coordinate 40,812,755 of NC_061119.1, forward strand.
AGTTATTATGCTTCATTACATAATTTTAATTAGTTCAAACTAAAAAAAGTAATGGAAATTGCCTTTTAGTTAGTTCAAGATTCAATTTGTTTCTTCATTTTGATATTTTGTGCATTTGTCTGTATTTTTGGTCACTTGAGGTTTATCAAGATTCCATTTTGACACTCTATGTGTGTATTTTGTCAAGTGAAGCTTATCAAAATCTCCCTCTTTATGTGTTTTTGCAAGTAAATTAGGGTTTACTTTTGTTGATACTCCATTATAGTTTTAGTATTTTGGTGGTTTGTTTATGGTGATTTTAAACTAAGAATATGAGAAAATAAGGAAGCCAAGATTTTTGTTATTTTGTCTAATGATCAAGATTTTTTAATTCTACTTGCCTAATGGGTTGCTTGGAATTTGATGTTACCATTTGACAGAATCCGAATTGAGGAAAATGATTACTTTGCTATTTTTTCGGTGACTCCTTATCTCTTTCTCTTTAATTTAGGCGAAGCAAATGTAAGTTTATTGACTGCTTATCTCTTTCTCTTTAATTTAGGCGAAGCAAATGTAAGTTTATTTCTCTCTATTTTCTCATAATGAAGTCTATAAATATAGCTTAGTTTGGGATTGTTCGTTGTAGAAGGCTTTGAAAGCCATAGAAAGTTTGTGATGATTATATGGTGTGAGAGGGACATGCGACGCCTCTACTTATTTGCTTTGTTACACTTGTTCAATTGTTTGACTTATTATACTATAAATGAATATGTTACTTGAAAGCGAATAAGTATATTTACTTAGCTTGAAGGTGAACTTTTATTTAGAATTTTGTTGAAGCGTATTTGAAATGTGAACTTTTTATTGTGAATTTTGCTATGCTTGATAATTTTGAATGTGGTTAAGTTTGGTGACTTGGTAGGTGACTTAATTACTTGAAATTGATAAAGTGTAGGTTCTTTAAAGGTGAATTTTTATTTTCAATGTGATTTTGTTTGGTTACTTGGGTGATGACTTAGTGAGTTGAAATTGACTAAGCGTAGGTACTTTAATGGTGATTTTTTATTTTGAATGTAGTTAAGTTTGGTGACTAGGTAGGTGATTTAGTCACTTGAAATTGATAAAGTGTGGTACTTTAAAGGTGAATTTTTTGTTTTGAATGTGGTTAAGTTTGGTGACTTGGTAGGTGACTTAGTCACTTGAAATTGATAAAGTGTAGGTAGGTACTTTAAATGTGAATTTTTGTTTTGAATGTGGTTTAGTTTGGTGACTTGGGTGATAACTTAGTGAGTTGAAAATGTTGAAGTTTAGGTACTTGAAATGTGAATTTTTTGTTTTAAATGTGGTTAAGTTTTGTGACATGGTAGATGACTTAGTCATTTGAAATTGATAAAGTGTAGGTACTTTAAAGGTGAATTTTGTTTTGAATGTGGTTTAGTTTGGTGACTTGGGTGATGACTTAGTGAGTTGAAAATGTTGAAGTTTAGGTACTTGAAATGTGAATTTTTGTTTTGAATGTAGTTATGTTTGGTGACTTGGTAAGTGACTTAGTTACTTGAAATTGATAAAGTGTAGGTACTTTAAAGGTGAATTTTTTGTTTTGAATGTGGTTTAGTTGGGTGACTTGGGTGATGACTTAGTGAGCTGAAAATGTTGAAGTTTAGGTACTTAAACGTGAATTTTTGTTTTGAATGTGGTTTAGTTTGTTGTTTTAGGAGGTGACTTAGTCATTTAAAATTGATTATGATGTAGTTACTTTTTCATTTTGAATTTAGGTACTTAAAATGTAAACTTTTTATGACTTGATCTAATTAGTTGAATCAAATTGGTTGTGTAGATAGAACCTGATTATAGCTAGATATATCAACGAAATCATGATAATAGAATGGGTCTTAGAGAGGAATTTGTTGAAGGTGTCTGACAATTTGTTAAACATACTAAGACACTTGATGTTTGGTCATGCTTTTGGGCTATTCGTTGTCCTTGTGTTAGATGTGATGGTATAAATCTTTTAAAGAAGTTGTGAAGGAACATCTTTATAAAAGGGGGTTTCACAAGGACTTTTTAAGATTGCGTACTATTGATGGTGATGTTGAGAAAAATAACTTTGTTGTTGGAGAAACTAGTAGGTTTGCAGGGCATAATGAATATCAAGATACTAGGACGATAGAAATGGTGCACGATGCTTTTGGGATACAACACGAGGGCGAATTTAGAAAAAATGTCGAAGATGTTCCTAATAGAGAAGTGGGCAAATTCTATGAAAAATTGCATGCTTCTAGTCATCCTTTGTTTAACGGGTGTTCGGACTCTTATTTTTTTATTATTGTTAGATTATTAAGTATTAAATCTGACTAAAATATTACTGAAGGAGGAGTGGACTCAATGATAGACCTTATTAAAGAGTTAGTTGACCCCGGCTTAGAGGTTCCTGATTCTTTCTATAAGGCAAAAAGATTGGTGTCAAAGTTAGGTCTCTTCTCGATTAGAATTGATTGTTGTGAAAATGGCTGCATGTTATACTTTAAGGAAGATGCTAACCTAGAGTCCTATAAGTTTTGTCAGCACCCTCGATATAAGTGTGGTTGTAGTGGAAATAAAATTGCTATTAAGGCTATGCATTATTTACCTCTAATACCAAGGTTGAAGAGGTTGGATGCTTCAAACAGTTCAGCTTTTCATATAAGATGGCATAGTGAAAATAGAAGTTCCACTAGTGTTATGTGTCATCCATCTGATGAAGAGGCTTGGAAGCATTTTGATGCAACTTATCCAAATTTTCCAGTTGAACCATGAAATATTCGTTTGGGATTATGTACGGATGGCTTCTGTCCTTTTTCAGTTGGTGATGTGCCATATTCATGTTGGCCGATATTTGTCACCCAGTATAATCTTTCTCCTAAAATGTTGATGACTAGTCCCTATATATTTCTGAATTATATTGTTCCTGGCCCGTGTAATCGAAAAAGCAAAATAGATGTCTACTTGTAACCTTTGATCGATGAACTTAGAATTTTATGGCATGAGGGAGTTGAAACTTGGGAGATCTCACTTAAATAGATTTCAATCTGTGTGCATATCTAATCTGGACTGTTAATGATTTTTCTACTTATAGAATCTTGTCTGGGTGGATGACAGCTGGAAAGTTGGCTTGTCCATACTGCATGAAAAAAAATCTTTCACATTGAGACATGGCAGGAAAAACTCATGGTTTGATTGTCATCGTTGTTTCTTGCCACCTGATCATAAATGTAGGAGACTCAAGAATGTATTCATAAGTAATAGAAGGGAACGGGATGGTCCACCTCCAAGCTATATGGTCATGACATCTGGGAGATAGTTTAGGATTTGCCTAAAGTCAGTGAGGAACCATTGTATCGGTTGGATGGATATGGCATTTCGCATAACTGGACTAAGCAAAGTATATTTTGGGAGTTAGAATATTGGCCAGAAGATTTACTTAGACATAATGTTGATGTCATGCATACTGAGAAGAACTATTTTGACAACTTGTTCAACACAGTTATAGATGTAACTGGTAAAACAAAGGATAATCCTAAGGCCAGACTGGACTTACCAGAATATTGCAAACGCAGAGAATTACACTCACAGGAGGGTGCCAATAGTAATGTTCTTAAGACCAAGGCTAGTTTTACATTCAATTTAGACCAAAAGCATCAAATATGTGAATGGATCCAAAGTTTAAAGATGCTCGATGGATATACCTCAAATTTGGGAAAGAGGGTTGATATGGGACAAGGAATCTTGCATGGAATGAAAAGTCATGATTGTCATGTTTTCATGGAACAATTAATTTCAATTACTTTTATTAGTTTACCTGAAAACATATGGAAACCAATAGCAAAGATTAGTTTGTTCTTCAAAGACTTATGTGCCACCACATTAAAAGAAGAAAATCTGGCACTAATGGAAAGTAATATTGTTGTTATCACCAACAAGTTGGAGAAGATTTTTCCACCAATATTCTTCGATGTGATGGAACATCTTCCCATTCACCTTGTGCATGAAGCTCGACTAAGCGGTCCAGTTCAAACTAGGTGGATATATCCATTCGAACGGTAAGCAATTGTAACATATTTAAATTCATACATATCTTTTTTTAATATAGTAAACAACTAATGTTAAGATTGTGCAAGGCAATTGGAAAATTAAAAGGGGTCCCAAAAACAAACATAGGGTGGAAGGCTCTATAGTTGAGGCATATCTTGTAAAAGAAACGTCTCAATTTTGTTCATACTACTTTTGTGATAAAGTTTCTTATTCAAGAAACCGACCAAATCGTCATCAGGACAATGAGAATGAACCTCATTTGTAACCGATATAAATTTTTAATTAACCTGGTTGTAAGGCTAAAAAAAAACATATTTTGTCGGCTCACTTCCACGGAGCACAAATTAGCAACTTTGTAGTCTTGCTGAATTGCTCGGAAGTTGAGTCATTTCTGAAGTAAGGAGATTAAACTTTTAACATATCTTATTTATTTACTCATTCCCTTAATAAGACTAATTGTGTTTCGCATATTGGATCTTCAGTTCATTTAAGACTCAATTTAATGAAAATCAAGTGTATGCATCCTTTGCACCATGGTTTACATATGAGGTTCGTAAGTGTATTAATATTTCTACAAATTTTAAACATTTACACATTCCTCAACTAATATATATAAATATGTATAATATTTTCAAGTAAACCAGTCACTAAATGCAGCCGCATACGATCAGTTCTTGAGAGATATTTCTTTAGGTCCAGTTGAAGCTCATGCAATGTCCCATTACACAGTAAATGGGTTTAAATTTTCCATCGAAGAACACTCCAGAACAAGGAAAACAAACAATAGTGGTGTTTGGGTTAAGAGTGATGATGATGTTGATTACTTTGGCATCATACACGAGATCTTAGAACTGGAGTATACTGGTTTCCCAATAAAAAAAATTATCCTCCTTTGATGTAAGTGGTTTGATCCAAGCACAAGAGGCACAAAAGTACATAAGGATCATAACATCATTGAAGCGAAGCACAATAGGTAGTATCCTGTTTACGATCCATTTGTTCTAGCGCAAAATGCTAAAAAAGTGTAATATGCTCGTTATCCGTTGTGCAGTAATAAGTCTGATTGGTGGGCTGTAATAAAAATAAAGCATATAGGATGAGTGAAAGTTGAGAATGGGCTGGAGACTGTGTATCAAAATGAAATATAGATTGATCACCAACTAGTGGACATTAACTTAGTGGATAGTTTGAATCACCCAAAAAATATATTTGAAGAAGTTAATATTGCGGAAGAAGAGGCTGAGTGGTTAGGAGATGAGAAAACTTCCGAAAAGAGTGAATGGTTTAGTGGAGAATCTTTAGGAAGGAAGGATTAGTTTGTGTAGGTTGTATTTATTATGTATTGATGTCTTTATGCTTTGTACTATATATTTACCTTTATATTTCTTGTTTAAAATTGATATGTAAGATATTGTTTAAGATTGTTGTTTTCACTTTTTCATAATTTATATAGTAATAAAAATATTCTTGTCTATCTCGTGTTGTTGGAGCAATTTGAAATGAGAATTAGCAATTTGAAATTAGTTACTTGGAATGTTCTCTTATATATTCATTTTGGAGGAACTAACTATTTATTAACTTTACATAATTTAGATGTCAAGTAGAGGTGACAAAGGTAAGGGAAAAGTTGATCGTACAAAAACAAAAAACAAAAAACAACCTTCACCTTATAGACGACCGACAAGTATTCATATATCTAAGGGTTGATTTGCTGACGCGCCAACACGACCCTCATATTCTACGTCGTCTCAGTATTTGATTCTTTCTCCTACGCATGTAGGACCACTTCATGAGTCTACACTAATTCATTCTGCTCCTATCACGATGCCACCGCCATCACAGAACTATCGGACGGCCGCTGACACATTCGGATATCTACTATGGCCAGTACCCTTCTGTAGCAGTCACCCACCTTCACATAATGATTCTACTGGATCTATTGGGTTGTCGGATCTTTATCTTGGAGGCACTCCATCCGGTGCTTCAGATCTACCCATGCTAGTGCATCTACTAGCACTTGCTCTGCGGCCCGGAGATAGAGATGATATGGGAGGCGTTATCTTTTTTCATATGGAACAGGGTAAGATTTCTAAATATAATAACATTATTCATTTTCATTGTTATATTATTATGCTCTATGAAATTACTGTTGGATCTTGTGTTTTAGGTTTAAGCCGGATACTGGAGTTGGAAAAATTGTGAGTAAATGCATTTGTCGGCACTTCAACAGCTACTGGATCAGTTGGCAAAAGGTTCCAGAAAATAATAGAGAAAAAATGTTTCAAGAATTTCAGGTAAGGATTTAACTTATCGACTACTTAACACATTGTTAGAACAAAAGATTGAATATTATATTTTCAATTTTGTTGTAGAAATATTACTGGTGGGATGATACGAATGAATGTGTTATAAGGAGGAATTTTTATAGAAGAGCTAGATCCAGATTTAACGGTCTGTTGGATTATGCCAGAATCAACATGGTACGATTAGGGTTTATACTCAAACCCAATTGGCAACAATATATTCGCTATTGGAATTGCGAAGAATATCAATTGTTGAGAAACAAAGAAAAGAAAGCCCGGGCATCATCCAAGGGTGGCTCTCTACATACTGCGGGTACAGTTAGTATGACTGTTGTGGAGGAAAAAATGGTGTGTAACTTTTGTAGTTTTAATTGTTTGTTTCTATTTAAATTTTTAATTATTTAAAGATTAATAACTTTTTCATATGCAGGAAAAAGAAAAGTGTAGGAAGATACCCTTCGATGAGCTATTCGAGGAGACGCATGTGAAGAAAAAAAAGAACCCGACTGATGAAGATGTCTAGGTTGAGCATCGTGCAAAAGCTTCCCATGTAAGAATCAAATTTTAAATTTATAAATATTTTTCTCAAAGTTGATATTATTCAAGTATAAGTACTTTAATATTTTTTTACTATTAATTTTAACTTTACTTTGAATATAGGACAAGTATATACAGCTCTTTAGTGAGTTTCGTAGTACTTAGCCTCCTGAAAGTTAGGGTGACCTAATACCCGAACATGTAGACCAGGAGTTATGGGAACAAACTGTGTGTCCTGTAGTTAGAGGCCATTACTACTGATACCACAAAAATTATTTTGGTGATAATGTTAGGTCTTCCTTCGGCCCTACATCCTATATCTCGTCAGTTGATAGAGAAACCGTTGAATCACTAAAAAATATGGTTTCTAAACTCACAGAGGAGCTTGCTACAGAGAGAGAGAGGGAACAAAAGAAGGAGGAGGAAACATCATCACAAATCAGGATGCTACAGGAGCAGTTCAATTCTTTTATTCAATCTGCAGGGATTATTCCTCCATGTCCTGGTGATGCAGTTTTGGATGTAAAAGCTCTAGGCCCATTGAATGATGTCAGCACAGATGGGGAATCAGATCCTGCGTGTGCGGCTGAGGATGCAGAAGACGATGATGATGAGTGGTAGTTTTTTGACTTTGTATGTGTTGTAGTTTGGATTTGGACATGACTTGTAGTTTTTACATTTTTGTATGTTTTTAGAGTTGAATTGTATGTTAGTTGTGTAGAAATACACTTGGTTTATTGTTGTTGTTGTTGTTGTTGTATTGTATGTTGTTATTTCATTTGTTTAGCTTGTTGGTTTTTAGTTTTTTAAAAAAAATCCCAAAAAAAAAAATCACATGTGGTCAGTTTTTAAAAAACAAATTACAAAAAATTGACCTTATGTGGTCGGTTTTGCTAGAAATTTTACAAAATGGTCAGTTTTAATAAAATGAATTAATTAATTTAAAAAAGAAAACCGACCACAAGTGGTTGGTTTTAATAAAATTAATTAATTAATTTTAAAAATAAAATTGACTACTTGTGGTCGATTTTATTAAAATTATTTAATTAATTTTAAAATAAAACCGACCACTTATGGTCGGTTTATTTTAATTTTTTTATTTTTATAATCAGGTTTTTCTATTTTAATAAAATAATAATGAATTTTAAAATATATATATATATATATATATATATATATATATATGTATATTAAAAAAAACTTACCACGCGTGATCGATTTTTTAAAAAGCTACCACACTTTTACCGACCATGCATTTTGGTTGGTTTTATGGTCAGAAATTCAGGAAAACTGACCACATGTGGTCGATTTTCCTATTTTCTTTAGTGTTATGTTGTTATACAAATTTTAAAAAATAAAATTAAGATATATTTTTTTTTCAATTTACGATGGTGATTTACACGAGATTCCAAAGTAAGTTGGGGTTTTACTAACCTACTATATAAAGATAGTAGACTAGCATTTTACCCTCTTTTTAATTTTTCCTAAGACGTTATCCTTTGGGATTTGTTTTCTATTTTCAGTTTATGTAATTTTGTACTAATTTTATTTTAGTAATAAATATAAACCTTCATTGGGTTTTCACATCAAAATTATATTAATTTATCATAATAAAAAAATCTAATGAGTGAGAATACATTAAATAACCATGATCAAGAGAAGTGTAACTTGAAATTAGAATTAAACTACAATGAAAATACAATTATCAACATCAAAATGATTGCGCTATGATTTTTTCCTAGCATAGTCTTATCAAGTGTGTAAGTTTAGATATAGACTGCGTGGAATGTGGGTAAATTTAACTAGTTTTCTTATAAAATCCAATAAGAAGACGTCAAGCGTTGTAGCACTTATGTTGGACAATGAAATTTTGAATAAAGAAAATAATAATCGGGACAAGAAAAATATTGCAACAACCATTTTATTGATTACAATATATGAGTGTTACAATCTCTAAGAATCCTCTGATTCTCCTTTTCAAATATAAATTTAAGGGCTTTGAGTTTGATCTTAAATTTGGACTTGATAGATTTGACCTTGACTTATCGAATTCAAGAGTTTTTGGGCATGTTCTTGAATCTTGTGGTCTTGATCTTGAACTTGAATGCTTGATTTATAGCTTGTAGAGGAATATGGTGTGTTTGATCCAGGAGCTCTCTCTTACTTCTTATTAGAGTTGTTGGTCCTTTTTCTGAATTTCTAGACCCTGATTTATAGTTCTAGGAAGTAAAGAGTTATGGTGAAGATGAATTTATTTTGACTAATGAGATTTAAGTGACATGGCAATATTTTATTGGTCGGAACATGTCACTTGTGCATGTGGCACATTTTTATGGGCTTTGATTTCACTGGACATACTGTATTATTTTAACATGTGGCATGGTTATATTGGCTTCTTCACTTGACTTGGCATGTCACATTATTTGTAACCCACATCAATAGACTAACCCAATAAAAATTGAACTTTAATTAAATTCATATGTATTCAAATTTAAATGATTAATTTAATTATATTAAATCACAATATTTATTTGGACTGATATATTTAAAATTTATGTGATCAAAAATACCCTTACTTCAAGACTTGTTGAAGTATTTAGATCTTCGTTGACTAGACTTGAAGTATCAACTTGATGTTTTAACTTAGCTCAATAATAATTCATATGCATAATCGAATAGCCCAAAAATTAGTAATATTGCCCAATGTAACTAATATTGAGTAACATAATAATAAGACTAATAACAATAATAATAATTATTATGATTAAAATTATTACGTGAATTCTTAAAAGATTGTAGTCATTTGATTGGGGGGAATTCGTGCGTCCAAGTGAATCCTACTTCAACATGGACTTGGCAGCAACCTTCACGGATTTAGTAAACCCACTCCTTTTAGGAGTCCAATTATTTTAATCCCATGTCGATTAGAACTTTGCAATAATTGCCGCTTTCAAACTTTTTCTAATTGAACTAGCAACAATCACCCTTTCCTTCTGAAATTGTAACACTAAAGTAACCTCTATTTCGGAGCTTGCCACCCTCACTACCTCTTTATAAATAGGTACATGATTTTATTTATGCATTCATCAATTAGAGCATCATGATCCACTTCAAGTAAGCATAATACTAGGTAATTATTTTCTCCTCTTTCTAATTTTTGTCACTTTTTCCAGCTCGGTATGTTAGTGGTAGAAAATTTATATCGAATTATAGAAATGTCGAATTCATGAACGGTGTGATATTCTAAAAGTTAAAATTCGAGATCTACAGCATATACAAAATTCAGACTTAAAATCCTTCAATATAATTCTAGAAACTTTTTTGAAGTTAGACTTGAATTTTATCATGTTGAAATTTCAGTTCTGCGCGTCTTTACTGAGACTTTCATATCTTGAAGAAAAAATGACGAAATCATGAGCCACTTGATTCTTGTAAAACTAGACACAAATATCTATAATATATCCAAAATTCATAATTTAATAACTTTGAGATCTTTTCAGATGTATCCTAAAATCAACATTGAGTTTTGATGCACCAATTTCAGATTTGCGTGATAATACCAAAAATATTATGTCTTAATGTGGGAGTATCAAGATCCTAATCCACTTGATTCTAAAGATTTACAAAAACATGTATATATAACATATCCAAGAATTAGAATTTAACATTTTTTGGATCGTTCTAGATAAATTTTTGAAGTCGATCCTAAATTCTGTCCGACAAAAAATTTTAGATTTGCATCGCCTCACCAAATAATTTATATCTTGATGTCGGACCATCAGCATCAAAAATATTTTGATTGTTAGAAACTAGACTTCAAGGGCGTCATTATCACCAAAACATCTTGTCTCAAGTCTATCCAAGTTAGTGATGTACTTTCGTGCTCGAAACGTCCTGACAAGTACCAATCTCTCTTTTACTTATGTTTTCTTTGTGTTGTCTCTTCTTCTTCTTATTTTGTAGAATTAAAACATATATCAATATGAAAAAATTGACTTAAGATGCATGAGTTTAACTTCACCTAAGTATACCTTAAGATTAACCAATTTGACTTTAAATTTGGTAACTATGCAACAATCGACTTAAGTACGAGAGTTTAACTTCACCTCGTACACCTTAAGACTGATCAATTTGGATTCAAATTTAGTGATTCTGCAACAATCAACTTAAGGTGTGAGGGTTTAAATTTGACTTCGTACACCTTAAGACAGACCAACTTGAATTCAAGATGGTGACTGTTCAACAATCGACATAAGGTGAGAGAGTTTAACCTTTCCTCTGTACTCCTTAAGACCGACCTATTTGGCTTCAAGTTTGGTAATTGTACAATAATCGAATTAAGGTTCGAGATTTTAACTTCACCTCTGTACACCTTAATATCAATCAATTTGGATTCAAGATGGTGACTATGCAATAACCGACTTAAGATGGGAGATTTTAACTTCGCCTTCGTACACCTTAAGACTAACTAATTTGGATTCAAGTATGGTCCCTTTTCACCGATGTACTTATGCAATGGTCAGATTAAGGTGCGAGATTTTAAATTCGCCTCCTTTATCTTGATACCTGACAAGATCGTCTTCAAATATCGGCAACTTTACATAACAAATTTATTAAAATGTCAGCTTTAGGTGCAAAAGGGAAAATATTGTCCACCTTAAGGCATGGAAATTTTGAGATCATTTTAAGGATAAATCCATGAAGAGACAAGTTTAAGTCACAAAAGGGACAAATTTTGTCCATCTTAAGGCATTAAAATTTTGAGATCTTTTTAAAAATAAACTCGTGAGAGGCCAACTTAAGGTGAAAAGGCAAATCTTATCTACCTTAAGGCATAAAAATTTTGAGATCCTTGTAAGGATAAACCTGTGAGAGGCTAGCTTAAGGTGCAAAGGGACAAATATTGTCCACATTAAGGCATGAAGATTTTGATATCCTTTTAATGATAAATCCGTGAAGAGACCAACTTAAGGTGCAAAGGGACAAATCTTGTCTACCTTAAGACATGAAAACTTTGATATCCTTTTAAGGATAAACCCATGAGATGCCAGCTTAAATGGCAAAGGAAAATCTTGTCCACCTTAAGGCATGTGAATCTAGGAGGCCTCAATTTAAAAACTTGGAGATTTTAACAACATCCACTTACAAATTTGGGTTTTGACGGTTCAACTTTCAAATTTGAGAACTTGGATACTTCAGCTTGCAGACTTGATAGATTTTTTACTTCAAACTACAGGCATGGTAGATTTGTGTCCTTAGTTGTAAGCTTGGATAACTTTAACATTCCAAAACCCATCAGATAACCTCATTTTTCTTGTAAGGATTTCCCCCATTGAGCAACAAATATTTGGTGTAAGTCCAAATTTTAATCAAAATATTTACAGATATAACTTTCATATGACAGATCGAGCAGGAACATGTATTTTTGGACACACATGCAACTAAACTTACAATGAGAGTTCAAGTGCCTACATACCTCAGTCAAGAGGATCAAGTCATAATATAAGTCTGGGTGAATGTTTTTTATTATATATATATAGTTTTGTGTCCTAACTTTTGCGTAGGTTACCTCTTACGAGGTTTTCAATCTAGCAGACCCTTTTTTTAGCCATACACTATTTATACTCCTGTAGGATATGAGTGGATATGAAGTTTATACTAGTGTTGTAAGAAGCATCATCTTTCTTTAAGGATAGTCCATCTTCAAGAACTTGTCGTTGATAAGACCAATGTTCATGCATCTCCATCAACAAACTTGTAAGCATTATTTGAATATGACTCTTGTTCAACGTATGGTCTATTCCACTTTAAGGTGAATTTTCCCCCAGACTTATGAGAAGTAATAATGGGTCTCCTCACAGCAAGGACTTAATCGTCAACTTGAAAGTATCTTAAGCAAACTCTTTTGTTGAAAGAACGAGATAGATGGGATTGGTAACACTCAAGATTTTGTTGAGCTTCTCTCCTCTTCTCATCAAGAGCTTCCAACACTGCAAGATGCAACTGAATATTTTCTTCTTCAATGATCTTTTATTGAATATCCAAACTTAAAGAATGTATTTGATGCTCAAGTGGTAGAAATGCTTAATAAAAAATAATTCAACTTATTTGGTGTCATCATTCTGCTCATATAGTAAAGAGAGTTTTCTTTCCCTTCACTATTTTCTTGAGCCAATAGTGCTTCAACTGACATTTCTTGTGCCGATATAGAGTATTAATGGTTTTTTAAGTATGGGTACTGCAAGAACTAGAGGTTTCATAGTATGATTTGATACTTTGAAAGGCCTTACTACAAGATTGGTCCTATTCAAAAGAAGCATCCTTCTTTATAAAACAGCTAAATGATTGACATTTTTGGCCAAGTTTAAGATGAACCTCCTTAAATATGCTAGCCTTCCTTAAAGGCTTTTTAACTCATGAATGTTTCAAGGCTTAGGCATCTGCGAAATTGCATCGTCATTGGCCTGGTCAATTTGAATTCCTCAGTGTCATACAACGAAGCCAAGGAACTTTCCAAAAGTAACTCCGAAAACATATTTCAATGGATTTATCCTAAGTTGATATCTTTGAAGAAACTCGAATACAATTCTTAGGTATTTCAAGTGGTCGTCTCTCTTTATTGACTTCACCACTAAGTCATCCATATGGCACTCAACATTTTTATGGAGTAGGATATCAATGATATTTTGTATAGCCCTTTGATAAATGGAACCAGTGTTCTTCAAATCAAAAGGAATCACCTTGTAGCAATAAATACCTTTTGACATATGAAATGCAGTGAGATTTTTATCCTTTGGTGCCATGCGGATTTGGTTAAATTTAGATGAACCATCTATGAAGGACATTGCCTCATACCCAGTGGTAGAATCAATCATCAACTCTACAATAGGAATTGGAAAATAATCCTTGGAGTAGGCCTTATTAAGATCTCTAAAGTCGGCACAGACTCAAATTTGTTCATTCTTCTTCCTCACAGGAACAATACTTGACATCCATATGGGATATTTAAGTTTACAAATAAAGCCATCTTTGATGAGTTTGTTAACCTTATTTTTAATCAATGGAACTAATTTTGGTCTAAAGCAACTTTAGGCTTGGACGAGCAATATTTTTTACCGCCATCTAATGGACTGCTACTTTTGGATCTAAGTCATGCATTTCCTTATATATTCTTAGAGTATGTCCATATAAATGAGCACTCAGGTAAGTTGGTCTTGGGCCTTCATCAGTGCAAATATTGACTTCGTTCAAGGGATTTATTGTAGTCTTTACCATCATCAGTGCCAAGATTGACATCCTTCAAGGGATTTATTGTGGTCTTCACTCCTTATTCAAGTTCTGATGGAGCATCCCCTATATTTTTTTCTTCTTGAGGATCATTATCATTGATACATATACGGTAACATTAAAAAATATCTCCCAACTCTTTATCAACCTTTATTTGAGATGAGACCTCATTCTCACCTTAGCTTTTAATATGATGTGAAGAGCCTATACTTTTTTCATCTTTCTCGAGTTTCTTGGTATAAACCACAGTATGAGTTTTAATTTTAACACCTCCTTTCATCAAACTATGAGTTTTGTATATCGCCTTAGTTTAGAAGGAATCAAACTTTAGAAATCCTTCTATATTCTAGGTAAAGAGTGCATTGTCGTGCTTTGACAACTTCTCCAATGCTTGTTACTTTTCTAATTATTTAGTGGACCTAACCTCTAGAACACAATTCTTGTGGTTGATTCTCTAAGTCCATCAAATATAGAAGGCCTTTCATTGGAAGCAGTGGACTCCTCTTCCATGGTGATATAGTTACTAACTATTTTTTTGTGGAGATGTGAACTGGAGATGGTGGCGTGTTCCCTAGGCCTTTACATGCTTTCTTGGTTGTACTTTCTAATGAATGTTTTTCTAACCTTGATGGATCATTAGGATTGTATGTAGCCTTTGCAAATAACTTGTAAGTATTTGGATCAAATCTTTTTTTTGTATGCTTAATAGGGAGTGCCATATCTTATTGTGGATTTTGAGTCACAAATTATCTAAGTAGCCTTGAGGACGGGTTATTGCATCAATCTACTTGATATGTAGGGTTATCCCCCTATTACATTATTTTGGGTATCGAATGAATGATTTTCCTCTTTTTTTACCTTTTATACGTAGCACAGCATAAGAATCAACTTTTTTAGGATGCGATATTTCCTTTATTTAAAGAGGAGGAAATCTTCTTAGTGGAAACTTTTTTGATAGCCACTGTGACCTTCTTAGCAGCAAGATAATCACACTTAGTTATTGTGATATCATCAACCTTTTTCTCATTCATAACATAACTCTTCAAGTAGAATTTTGCATCGGCAAAGTGTGACTCAGCTTCAGTAAAAGGCTTATCATTGGTAATTTTCTTTCTACTCCACCTTCAAGATATTTCAAGCATTGGTAGTAAGAGGATAAAATAATTTTGTTTGTGTAACCAAGGCCACCAAGAAATGTGTTATATGTATTCTTGGCAGTGATCACATGCATTAACTCATTTAATCGCAAATCATCTATATGAATTCTTAACTTGATAGATCCTATGGCCCTCTAGCCCCTTTGGTTGAACCCCTAGATCATCAGTAGTAATTCCAAGTTCTTTCATTGTGTGAATGGGCTGGATGTTGACTCTGGATCACTCATCTATAAAGATTCCATTTATTTTCTTTCCTAGAACTTGACATATCATATACAAAGGATGATTGTGTAGGGTTTCACCAAGCAGAAGATCATCACTTATAAATGTGACATTTGTATCACATACATATGCCTTTTGGCTAAGAGGTTCAGTAGGTTTTTCAGAAAATGAAGGCACTTTCATGGGTAAGTTTTCATCCTTTGCTCTTTCTTTGCCAATATTAAAGAAAGATGCCTCAAGGTTGACTTAAGCAGTCTTTACATGAAACCAACTTGGCAAAAATTCTAACAAAGTCACAGAACACTGTGGTTTTTGGTGGTGATGATCCACAACCTTTTTCTTCTTCAAAGGATCAACCAGCCTTTGTTTCCTTAATTTCTTCACCATCTTTCTTCTAGTTGGATACTCGAATAACTCTTTTCATTGACTCATCTTCTTGCATCTGTACCTAGTCACCAGAGTCCAACCTTCATCATCACCTTCATCAACTAAAGACTTTTCATGCTCTAATGGTTATTTCTTATGCTCTTCAAAGCATATTTGGACTGGATCAACTGAGGCAAAAGTGATAGAGATTTGATAAAATTGGCCTTCTCATCAAATAAGATCTTTTTCTCATTTTCCAGTTGCATGATTTTGTCTTTGAAAACAAAATATTTCTCCAGAGGATGACCCACAAGCCTATGATGCTTGAAATAATTTGGGTCATTGGTCCTTCCAGCCTTGTTGGGGTGCTTCATATCTAGTAAATCAATGAGCTTATGCTCAAGAAGTTCATTAAAAATTTCAGCAACATTAGAATCAAGGAAGGGCTACTCTTTTTTTTGCATCTCTTGCAAAGTCAACTTTTGATTTAGACGTGCTCAAGAAGTCGTCTTCATGTTTTGATTCTTGATCACCTTTGTGGTGAACTTCATAGGAGACTTGTCTATTTTAATGGATTTCTTATTGTTATTTTTAGGATAAACTTGCTCCATCTTCTGGTCTCCTGCTTATCATTTCCCCTTCGAGGGTCATAGATAGACGTTACTCCCTTTCCGGTAGATATGCCTAACTCCATGTCGTGAGCACAAGAATATAACTCTTCAAAGGATTTTGGTTTAAAGTCTTGCAAGATATAGAAAATCTCCCAGTGCATTCCTTGGATGCACATATCTATTGTAGAAGTTTCACTAAGCCTATCTTGCAACTTCGGCTCATAATTCTCTATCAATTAATGAAGTCAATAACTGGCTCATCCTTTATTTGATGAGTATTTGTGAGATCTACCTATGCTCACTATACACCTTGTGCTATGGAAACAATTAGTAGATCATGCTCTAGTTGCTCTCAACTATCGATAGAATTAGGCTCAAGGTTTGTGTGCCAATCAACAGTGTTTCCTTTTATGAAATAGATAAATTATTTGATAAAATAGTCACTATAGGTTCCAACATTACTACATGTCTCAACAAAGTGCACGACATATTGCTTTGGATTTCTATTGCCCTCAAATTGTTAAAATTTAGGGGGTTGATATCCGACGGGCATTTTGAAACTATCAATCCTGACAGTGTAGGGCTTGGCGTATATCACGGAAGACTTAATTGTAATATTGTACTTATCTTTAAGGGTCCCTTTAATGAACTCTTTAATTGATCAATCGGAATTATTCCCTCAGAAAAAACTTGTACCTCCTTAGCAAGTGGTGTTTGTTTTATAGTATGTTCTATCTCGTGAAATTTTAGAGTTTTCCCAAGTGCATGGCTAGAATCCCTGTCTACTAAGCCTTACATCCTATCCACCAAGTTATGAATCTGAGCATCTTAATTTTGCATATATTTGGCCAGACCTTCAATTATCTTTGTCTGTCTTTGTCAGGTTCGCAAGTTGTTTCCCCATAGATAAGGCATCAGTTACCATTGCTTACATGATCATTGGAGAGGTCGAGAGTAAAATAGATTGTTGCATAAGTTGACCTTTGAAGTTCTCAACTTACATAGTGTAAGTGCAGATGATATGTTGGTTAACGACTATCATTCTTTGTGGCTGAGTTTTTCAAACTAGAGTGCTCAAGTAAAGATAGAGTCTTCTTAGTTGTCTCTGCCACATTGCTTCCTTCTTCTAAAGCACTTGCATGAGACCTCGCTCCTTTTGGGGTTGAAGATCCAAAAATTAAAGCACCATGACACTTGATATGTTTGTTATCCTGACATGCTGGCCTTGCTCCTTCTAACATCTCCAAAACTTCCAAAAGTAACACCAAGGATGCATTCTACTTCGGCAAAGAATTTGGAATCAACGAACTTGGAGGCTGTTGATTGAGAATTGACCTTCTTGGACATAATTTTGTTGTTCTTAAACAATAATATTGGAAAAGATGAGATGAAATGAGAGGTAGAGATTGTCCCACTAGGTGTACCAGAATTTGTTGGATAATAAAATTTTGAGTCGAAAAAATAATAATTGAGACAAGAAAAATATTGCAACAATTATTTTATTGATTTCAATATATGAGTGTTACAATCTCTATGAATCCTCTAATTCGCCTCTCAAATATAAATTCAAGGGTTGCGAGCTTGATCTTGAATTTGGACTTGATTTGTGCACTTGATGGATTTGATCTTGACTTATACTTGAATTTAAGGGCTTTTGGGCTTGTTCTTGAATCTTGTGGTCTTGATTTTGAACTTGAATGCTTGATTTGTAGCTTGTAGAGGAATCTGGTGTGTTTGATCCATTAGCCCTCTCTTGCTTCTTATTTTAATTGTTGGTCATTTTTTTGAATTATGAGACCCCTGTTTATAGTTGTAGGAAGCAAAGAGTCATGGTGAACATTGATTTTGTTTGACCAATGACATTTAAGTGACATGGCAACATTTTATTAGTCAGAACATGTCAGTGTACACATGGCACATTTTTATGGGCTTTGATTTCACTGGGCATACTGCATCATTTTGATATGTGGCATGATCCTATTGGCTTCTTCACTTGACTTGGCATGCCACATCATTCGACATGAGGCACCAAATTGGGTCTCTAGAATAAGATGACACTTAGGACATAGCAAAGTGGGATTGTCATTTGTAGCCCACATCAATGGACAGGTCCAATAAAAATTAGACTTTAATTAAATCCATATTATTTGTATTTAAATAATTAATCCAATTATATTAACTCACAATATTTATTTGGACTAATATATTTAAAAAATACTTTAAGATCTACATATATTTTATTTTCTCTGAAACAGCTATTTTTATGTTTGATTGGGCTACATATCAAAAGGTAATTTTGTATCTCATTATTATATAGATTTTACTAAATAAGTTTAATAATAGGCTCATAACATAGCTTGACTTTCAGTTATCATCTTCGTTAAACCACCTATGAACAAATCCAGTATAATATAAGAAAGTGGAATTTGAAGAAAGTAGAATATATGTCGATATTAAAGTATTTTTTTGATCAACAACAATATATCGAGTGCAATCCCACAAAATAATGTCGAAAAATGATAGATATACTTGTACCTTTTGAAGATAAAAAGGATATTTCTGAAAGACTCTCAATCAAGTTTTTCGAAAGATCCTCGACTCAAGTCAAGCAAATCAAAGTATAAATTAAAAAAAAATTGGTAGTAAGGAGAAACTTGATAACTAATATCTAAGCAATGTGAATAATATATACAAGAAATCTGAAGCATAGAAAACAATAGATAATGTTAAATACATAAGCTAACATGATGCTATAAACTACCACCAGACCGAATGCTACATGAATAGTCTAATACTAGGACAACATATAACTATCGATTAACCTTTTAGTCTTATCATGATTCTATGCCTTCATATCTAAAATTAATACCGAATTTACTTATCTCTTGTGACCTAATAGCAAAGAACTCCTAAAGAGTTACTTGATATGAGGTATAAAGTATAATCATTTCGACATAAAACACAAGATTATTTTATCCTGCATTTGATTGGAGGTATTAGTTAGTCTCAAAATTATTTATCCCACCATATATACCATATTAATAAGACAAGAGAGTTAAGGATTCCAGTAGGTTTTGAGTAGGGCCGTGAGGTATAGAGTCTTTGAGAGGAAAGTTCATAGAGCTATTAAAGATTTTGAAAAAGAGAAAAATTAGTATAGCGTGTGTCCAAGAGATCAAATGGATAGGTACCAAGGCTTGAAATGTGGATGGGTTTAAGTTGTGGTTCTCAGAAAGTTTGAGGAATAGGAATGGAGTAAGAATTCTAGTCGACAAGGACCATAAGGAGCATGTGGTAGGGTTATAAGGATTAATGAAAGTATGATGACGATTAAGCTTGCCACTAGAGGGCATACTTTGAACATTATTTGACACGCCCTAAAACCGAGACATGTCGTAGGGGTACCTCAAGCCCACATGAACAAGAGGTCGCCCTAATAACCCAGCCAAATCATCATCACATCCATTACAAGGGTCGGGTGAATCTCGACCATATAATAAGATAACGAAAGACATACTACAAGTCATAACTTAAACATGTCTTAACACTTCATTAAATTCATCAAACTAAATAATTTACCCAAGTACATAGTCATTCACAATACCTCTATACAAACCAATGTTTAGAAGTGTATATGTCGAGACAAGCCCACAACAATAGCCAAACCAAGTCAAGATCAGACTAAGTATAAGGGTAGGAGACCAAGGATGAATGTCTTTCGAAGTAATGAAGCTCACCACTACAAAGTCAATACATGAACCACTTCAATCACCTAATCACTACACAGAAAGAGAAGATGATGCTCCGGTCCCTATGTCATGTGGGGACAAAGCATTTGGAGAAAGTTAGCGGTTGAAGCGCTAGCATGTAGCTCAAGGATACGGATAAAATATCATCATTAATCAATAACAAGTCAATATATCATATTCAACCATATTCATGACCTTATCCATACATATAGGTTTATCACATGTCAAACAAGCCTTAACAATATTCTCAAAGCACTCAATCATTAGACATAAACTGGAGGACTCCGACCTTCAACACTTAGATTCAAATAATTCTTATTAGGTATGGGACTTCAACCATATTCACATATTACTTAGAAAAAAGGACTTTAACCATGTATACATTCATTAAGCAAGGTACTCTAACTACATACATATCCATTTAAACAAGGGACTCTAACTACACACGCACATTCATTTAGGCAAGGGACTCTAACCATATGCCCTCACATTAGGCAAGGGACTCTAACCTCATGTCATATTAGATAGGGAACTCTAACCCAAGACATGTCATTCGGCAAGGCACTTCAACCTCAAGAGATCTTATTATGCACGGGACTTTAACCATAAGCGATTTCATTAGTCAAAGGACTTTAACCTCAAGCCCTTTCATTAGGCAAGGGACTTTAAACTCAAGCCATTACTACTCCAACTCTTTGTCCATACATCATCATCTAATCAATTCACACTTAAGGACTTTAACACACTTAGACAATTCAACACTATACATGACCACATGGTCCTCATAGGCGCCTTTGTTGCTCAACCATTTCAATAGGCCAATGCTTAATCGTATCCATCATACAATTCAATTTATGGTCATCAAGACCCTCACAAACTATTCACATTTCATTAGAAATATTATACCACATTCTCACCACACTTTAGTTCAACACACAATTCAAGTTCATTTTTATATCTAGGGACTTTAACCCCTCGTTAGCCATTAACCAATAAGATCATCAACTTTACAATACATGGCTTATAATGCCTTTACAATATCATTTATCAACTATCCATACTTATTAGCCATTGCCCTAGTTCAAAACATCATCAACATATGACTAGACAATTCACTTAGATATTTTCACAAACACATTTTGTGCATGCCTTTATCAAGGCCAATTTCAAAGTAGAAAGCATTATCATTAGGGTTGCTTAAGATCCACATAACAAGGGTAAACATTATTCATCATAAAGCATCAAAACCCTTATCATTTGATTTCAAAATCTCCATGTACACTTACTAATCCAAGTGTAAAATACATGATTTTTGAGTTATTTAGAAAAGTAGAGAGTTACATGCCTTAGACAACTTGACTTCACTTTGCCTCTTGAAGAACACCCTTGGAACCCTAGCCTCCAATTCTTTAAAGATGAGTTTGAGAGAGTATTTTGGATGTTTGATTCATCAAAATGGTTGTTTAGGAGGCTAAAAACACTTATATAGTGAGGGTACTTAGGGTTTGGGGTGTAGGAAATAACTATAAGCTCCTAAACTTAAAGCTAGAAAATGAGCCCGTACAAGGGTATGACTCACTTAAGGAACCGTACCCTAGGGTACGAGTGGTAACCTAAATTGTACCCTAGGATTCTCCTAGGTCATCTACACTAGTTAAGGTACGACTACACACCTACGATTCATATCTAAAGAGTACGACTCATGTACTAACTTGTACACATCACCAGTACCAAAAATAGTCCACTGTTGATTAAGGCATCACTCTATATGATTGGTATTGGTATGACTCGTACCTTAAGGTACGATTGGTTGGAGGCTCACACGTACCTAGGACAGTGAGTGACACTCACCATACTATCTAGGGTATGAGAGAGGAGGGGGGAGGATACAACTCATATCCAAGGGGTACGACTCATGCCCCTAGTCGTACCTAGCTCAGAGACACCAAATGAGGAATTTTTTCAATGGTTTAAAGTCTAGATGTTTCCATTCTCCCTCACTATGATCATTCGTCAGCAAAGATGGGTAAGGCAAGAACAACACAAGTTAACACATTATCACATATCAAACCAACCTTAAAATAAGTTAGAATAAAGCATACAACAAGGATACAACACACATCATGATCATCATCGATCGACTATTCATTTCATTGGCTTTGGGACTCAAACCCATTATTTTTTCAAGCCACTTGCTCAATGCAAGGACTAGGATTTGAACCTATCATCTAGCAAAAATATGAATCAACTAAAGGTACTAGGGACTTAAACTCATTACAATAAGGACACATATAATTTCAAAGCATTAGGGACTTGAACCCATGGTCCAACAAGATATAAATCAATTCAAAGCTTGGGGACTTTAACCCATTATCTAAATAAGGCATGACTCAATCCAACACATTGGGGACTTTAACCCATTTTCTATCAAGACATAAATCAAGGTAAGAAGATTAACACATACCTTCATCACAAGTTTCCAGGACGGAAAACAAATGTAGATACTTAGACTTTATGTCCTCTTCCGCCTCCCAAGTAGCTTCCTCAGACTTTTGGTTCCTCTATAGAACCTTCACCGAATCCATCTCTTTCAGTCATAACCAGCGAACTTACCGATCTACGATCCTTACCAGAATCTCCTCAGAGGAAAAAGATTCTGAAACAACATCCCTTAAGGAAACAACTAAAGAAGGATCACCCATACATTTAAGAAACATAGAGACATGGAATCGGGTGACTAGAGTTCATGTTAGAAGGCAATTCCAACCCGTAAGCAACATTGCCAACCCTCTTTAAAATCAAGTAGAAACCAACATATCGGGGAGTAATCTTTCCTTTTTTACCAAATCACATTACTCCCTTCATGGGAGACACTTTCAAGAATACCCAATCGCTAATACTAAAATTTAAGTCCCTATGCCTCATATCCACATAGGACTTTTGGCGGCTTTGAGAGATATTCAATCTATCATGAATTATCTTCACCTTCTCTAAGGCTTGGTAAACTAAATCATTGCCAAGCAACTTACCCTCTCCAACTTTGTACCATCCAATAGGAGATTGACATCTCCTACCATATAATGCCTCAAAAGGGGCTATACTGATACTAGAGTGGTAACTATTATTATAAGTGAATTCAATAAAAGGCAAGTGGTCATACCAACTACCACCATAATCAATCACACAAGCCCAAAACATATCCTCTAATGTTTGGATGGTCCTCTCCACTTGCCTATCCATTTGCGGGTGAAAATCAGTACTACGGCACACACTAGTACCCAAACCTTTTTGGAATGACTTCTAAAAGTGAGATGAGAACGGAGGACCACGATCCAAAATGATCAAAATCAGAGCACCATAAAACTTCACGATCTCTGCAAGATACAACTTCGTATAATCTTTTGCAGAGTAATTAGTCCTCACGGTCAAAAAGTAAGCGAACTTGGCCATTCTATCAATAATGACCCAAATAGAATCACATTGATTTCGAGATAGAGAAAGACTGGTAATGAAATCCAAATTAATTGCCTCCCACTTCCATTCGGGCAACATAATTTCTTGGTACAATCTACCGGGCCTTATGTGTTGAACTTTCACTTGTTAACACACCATACACTTGGCCACATAGCTAGACATATCATATTTCATATTAACCCACCAAAAAAACTCTCTAAGATCATGATACATCTTGGTGGAACCCGGGTGAATAGCATAACGGGATTCATAAGCCTCGGCCATGACCCTTTCCCTCAATCTATCGTATTGCGAAGACATAGCCTACCTCGGTATCTTAAGATACGATCACCACCAATCATAAAGTCCGCAACTTTATGTTGACCCACATTACTCTTGATCTTTATCAAGTCGGGGTCCAATACTTGCTTTTTTCATTATCTCAACAACAAGAGACGGTTGAGATACTGGATGTACAAACACACCACCATCCTCAGAATCTATAAGTTGAACTCCAAGATTAGCCAAATGGTGAATGTCCTTCACTGATTCTCGCTTGTCCTCATCCACATGGGCCAAACCACCCATGGACAACCTACTAAAAGCATCGGTGACTACATTAGCTTTACCAGGGTAGTAATGAAGACTCATATCATAGTCCTTCAATAACTCACGCCACCTTCAGTGATGGAGATTCAACTCTTTTTGAGTAAATACATATTAAAGACTCTTATGATTGAAAAAGATATCAACATGAACCCCATAAAGATAATGTCTCCAAATCTTTAATCCAAAAACCACAATTAATAATTCTAAGTTGTGAGTAGGGTGGTTCTTCTCATGAACTTTCAATTGCCTAAAAGCATAGGCCACTACCCTACCATATTGCATTAACACAAAACTAATACTAATTTGAGAAGTATCACAATATACCATAAAACCATCATTACCTTTGGATAAAGTCAAAACCGGAGCCAAATTCAACTTGTCTTTCAACTTCTCAAAACTACCCTAACACGCATCCGACCACAAAAACTTGACCTTCTTCTGGGTCAACTTGGCCAAGGGTGCTGCTATGATCGAAAAACTCTTCACAAATATTTTATAGTAATCGGCTAGACCCAAGAAGCTTCGAATGTCAATTGGAGTCATAGGTCTAGGCCACTTCTTAATCGCTGTAACCTTTTGGGGATCTACCATGATCCCTTCGCTAGAGATAACATGACCAAGAAAAGCTATGTCTTTTAACCAAAACTCACACTTAGAGAACTTGGCATACAAATGATGATCCTTCAAAGTTTGTAACACAATACGGAGGTGATCGACATGATCCGCCTCACTCTTAGAATAAACTAAGATATCATCAATGAAGACAATGAAAAACATGTCCAAGAATGGACGAAAGACCCTATTCATTAAGTCCATGAATGTCGTTGGGGCATTGTTCAACCAAAAGACATGACAAGAAACTCATAGTGACCATACCAGAATCTAAAGGCAGTCTTAGGGATATCTGCATCCCTAATTTTAAGCTGATGATAACCCGATCTAAGATCAATCTTAGAGAAATACTTCGTACTCTGAAGTTGATCAAATAAATCATCTATCCTAGGAATAAGATATTTATTCTTTATGGTCACTTTGTTCAACTAATGATAATCAATGCGCATTCAAAGAGAACCATCCTTCTTACACACAAACAACACGAGATCACCCCAAAGAGACACATTAGGATGGATAAAACCTTTATCTAGGAGGTTTTTCAATTGCTCCTTAAGCTTCTTTAGCTCCGCCAGAGCAGTTCTATAAGGAGGGATGGAAATTGGATAAGTGTTCAGAATAAGATCAATCATAAAATCAATTTCCCTATCGGGAGAAATTCCAAGAAGATCATCAGGAAACACCTTGGGAAACTTATTAACTACAAGAACAAATTCTAGATAAGGCTCTTTCGAGTTAGAATCTTTAACTCGAACCAAATGATACAAACACCCCTTTGAGATCAACCTTTAAGATTTAATATTAGAAATGAACCTTCCCTTAGGAACTAAAGAACCACCTTCCTATACAATGATCAGCTTATTAGGAAATTTAAACATGACCCTACGAGTCTGACAATCTAAGAAAACATAGAAAGAGTGCAACCAATTCATCCCCAGAATGACATCAAAATAGACCATGTCCAACTCTATCAAGTCTACAAGAGTAGCTCTACCACCAAGAGATACTACACACCCCTTATAGGCTCTTCTAGAAATCACAGAGTCTCCTACCAGGGTAGAAATAGAAAAAGAAACCGATAGACCCTTGGGACCACAATCAAGATGCACAGCCATATATGGAGTCACATAATAAAGAGTAGACCCTGGATCAATCAAACAATATACATTATGGGAGAAAAGTCTCAACATACCCGTGAAAACATTGGGAGATGCCTCAGAATCCTGGCGGGTAGCAAGAGCATACAAGTAATTTCGGTCAGTACCGATACCAGAAATAGAAGCAGAAAAAGAACCCTTTGGTGCGGGAGTAGATGGAGTAGCAATAGGAGCCCTGTTGGCCTAAGAAGTTGCTAGAGAGGGGGTACTCATGCTGCATGTGCCTGATTTGACCATAACTAAAACATTTGTTCCTTTCTTTCTCACACTGACCATGATGACTAACCATAGAATCTGCAAGGAGGGCGGGGTGGAACCAAATGGGCACTACTAGCCCAGAATTAGCCACCCTGTGCCCGAAACATACCACTAAACTGTAACACCTTGTATTTCCCTAGCATAATCTAATTCTCAATACATAAGTATTCATATATAAAATTTTTGAAAACACTCATAATTTTTTAGTTTAGATCTTTCCATTGCGTAGGAAATTCAGTTAGCTTTCTAACGATATAAAATTTGCCTAAATACAATAACCGAGAAAGAAATTATGGAGATTTTAAGTTTCAGTCGTTAAACATCGTTATTTAAACCATTAGTGCATCACGTAGATAGTCCAAATGACAACTC
>NC_061119.1:40842497-40907872 GCF_002878395.1 Capsicum annuum
TTATTTAAACCATTAGTGCATCACGTAGATAGTCCAAATGACAACTCTTGATTTCCTGTGTGACACTGCGATTATGACATATCACGGAGCAGTCTAATTTCCTATTTATCAATTTCCAGTGGGCCTCCACAATCATGACGCATTGCGGAGATGGCCAAAATGGCATCCAAAGGCTTATCGTGATAATGGTGTGTCGCACCATTAGCCCACTTCCCAGTTATCTGTTTTCAGTAATACGGCGCGATAAGGTCGCGTCGCTCCAGGTGCCCATTTTAGGAAAATTCGATGAAAAATTAATACTTTGTTTAGGGATAAAATAGTCTTTTCCTCATTATTTTAGTCCGCCCAGGTGTGTTACTTAAGCCCTAAAAATGTTTTTAAAATAATTCTTTAATTAATTTCCCCCAAATCAAAAGGCATTCTCTCCTAATCAAGAATCTTAGCTCTCAAATTCAAGGGCAATCCTCAAAATTCACCATGAACTTTAAAAAATCCATCAATTAAAGTATGTTAGATGTTCCATGGATCCCTTTCATCCATGGAGTCCAAGCAACTCTTTAAAATTATGAAATTATGATCTTTTCAAGTGATTGTGTTTTAAATTGTGATTTCCCTCATAAATCTCCATGAACTATGATTCTATATCATGTTACCATGAAAATATTGTTATTATTTAATCCTCCATGTTTTAATGTTGTTATTTATTGAACAAGACCTCGATTTGACTCTATTATGTTGGATTCATGCTATTTCTATATATTTTAGGACATTCCTATGATTGTTTTAAACCATGAACTACAAGTGTTTGATAAAATGCCTACAAGTGTGATTTATCTAATAAGAGCCTTCATGTTTTGGTCTTCAAGATTTAGTGTCTTTTCAGTATTATTGTTTTGAGTCCTAGAGGTATTGAATACCAGAAAACCATAGTTGTTTATTTAGTCTAGCCTTGGTACATCATAGAATAGTCTTCAAATTATATTATGAGCATTATCAGAATAGTCAGATATCAGTTATTCAACTCAGAATAGTCTAGTATCTCAGTGTCTTTCAGTTGGAAGTAGGATTTAGTACCAAGTGAGTGTAGGGATGGCGGCATCCCCGTCAGATAGGCAGAGTTATTATTAGCAGTCCCTGTACTCCAGAACTATGTAGCTAGTGTAGGATATGAGTAGTCACTCGTCAGATTAGGCTTGACTACCTTGCAGGGGTCACCTATTAGTTCAGGGTTGACACCCTTAGTCCTTTGGACATTATATCAGTTTAGTGGATCCACACAGCCATTGTTAGTACACGTGGAATGGTATTAACACCCTTCTAGTTGGAGTTATAGGTTGGACCCCAATTAGCTTAAATTAGGGAATGTCGGTTAGATGATACCTCCTACAGTCTCAAATATAGTCTCAATTATAGTCCCAGTTCAGTTATTCAGTCTTAGTTTTATTTGACCAAACCATACAAATTTTAGTTATCTCAGTATTTTAGTTTACAGATTTTACTCAATTATGTTATATGCTTGGTCATAAATCCTCAGTATTTTATAGATTTTCATGTATTATCAGTATCTATATATTCTATGCTCTCTACTCACTACTCTATGCTTTACATTCATATCTAGGTAGGTATTAGTTTTGTTCAAGAAACCATGCATATCAGCCTACCTTATTTAGCATACCAGTACATTCAAAGTACTGATCGCATACCTTTTGTGCTATGATGTATTATATCATACGTTCTAATGCTCAGTTCTTGGCTCGCAATTAGACTTATCAGATCCTCAGTAGTAGCAGTGGTGAGTCCTCATACTTCGAAGACAGACTTATTTTATTTCATGTCTCAATTAGTAGTTAGTTGGAGTTAGTTGGGGCTTGTCCCATCAACTTATATTAAGTCAGTCAGTTTTAGAGACTTTTCAGGAATTAGAGTCAGTTATTTAGTATTCAGATATTACAGTTAGTTATCCAATTTATCACTACTTTATCAGATTTAATTAGTTGTTTCTATAAACTCGTGTTTCAATTTTAAATTCAGTTTTTAAAACCTTAAGGCATGTCAGTATTCCTCCACATTTATGATCATGTCATTCAATGCTCACAGCAAGTACTAGCTCATAGGTTAGTTTATGGTCCCTCGGGACTATAAGCACCGTGTAATGACCAGAGGGTAGTCTCGGGTCATTACAAACTTAGTATCAGAGCCTAAGTTTTTAAAGTGTTCTAGGAAGTCTGAAAGCCATGTTGAGTAGAGTCTTATGCATAGGAGTGTAGCGCGCCATACTTATGGGCAAGAGGCTACAATGCGTTTAGGAAAAGTTTTCCTTCTTTTAGTATTTATGTCATGCTAGTGAGCATGAGCTCAAGTTAAACTCCCTGTCTAATCCATTTATTCCTTCCATTTACAGAATATACCTCCCAAGAAGAATGGAAGAAGAATAGGAATTTAGCCAGCCCCTCAGCCCGTTCAGGCAGATCTTCTGGACGAGCATGTCTCTCAAACAGAATCCACGGTTGCATTCACTACTCTAGTGAACTCCATAGCAGCACAGAATAAATGGTCAGCTGTTGTTCCGGCAAACCCAGTGGCCAATACTGCTACAACCAAAATTCGGGATTTCATCTAAATAAATCCTCCTTTCTTCATAGGGTCCAAGTTTGAAGAGGATCCATAGGAATTCTTAGATATAGTTCAGAAGGTAACGTATGTTATGGGTGTGACATCTAGTCAGAATACTGAGTTGGTTGCATATCAATTATAGGATGTAGTGCATACATGGTTTATGCATTGGAAAGTTGATAGAGGTGTTGATGCAGGGCCTATAGAATGGTAAGAGTTTGCCACGGCTTTCTTGGACAGATTTTCTCCATTAGAGTTGAGGGAGGCCAAGGTGGTAGAATTTATTAATTTGAGGCAAGGCAGTATGAGTGTGAGGGAGTATTCTCTCAAGTTTACTTAGTTAGCTAGGTATGCTCCTCATGTGGTAGCTGATAATAGGTTCAAGATGAGTAAGTTTGTGTCTAGCATGTCTAATAGTGTGGTCAAGGAGTGTAGGACTATAATACTGATTAGTGAGATAGACTTGTCTAGGCTGATGGCCCATGCTCAATAGATAGAGGAGCAAAAGATTAAGAAGAGGGAGAGAGGAAACAAAAGAGCTAGGACGGGTAGTTTTAATTTTAACTAGCCAAAGTTAGAAAGTGGTAACCATTCTTAATTTTATCAAAGGTCTTCAGCTCCAGTACCTTCTTCAGCCAGTTCCCCAGTACTCAAATTTATAAATAACAATAGGGATAGAGCACCAGGTTCTAAGTCCCAAGCCAATGTTAGCAGTGCTTATACCAATCCTTTATGTTAGAAATATGGCAGAAACCATCAGGGTGAGTGTAGAGTGGGTAGTGAACTATGCTTCGGGTATGGCAAGCCAGGCCATTGGATTCAAGAGTGTCAGGTAGTTGATCAGAAAGGTAGAGATGTACGCCAAGAGGGCTAGTCCCATCAGTCGTCTGTTCCATCTAGTAGCCCAACTCAGTAGGGTGTCGTTTCCAGTGCTACCAGTGGTCAGCGTCCAAACAGATTATATGCTCTTCAGTCCCGCCAAGATCAGGAAAATTCTCCTAATGTAGTTACTAGTATGTTGTAGGTCTTTCACTTACATGTTTATGCTCGACTAGACCCTGGAGCTTCTCTTTCATTTATAACTTCATATATAGCCATCAATTTCAAAGTCAGTCTCGAAAATCTAGTAGAGCCCTTTTCAGTGTCCACCCCAGTGGGCATTTCCATTGTAGCTAGGCAGGTATACAGGAACTGTTCGATCATAATATCTCAAAAAGTTACTGTAGTTGATCTCGTAGAGTTAGAGAAGTCGGATTTTGACGTCATTCTCGGCATGGATTGGCTCCACTCATGCTATGCCTCAATTGATTGTAGAAATAGAATAGTTCGTTTTTAATCTCCAAATAAACCAGTCCTTTGAATGGAGGGGTAGTACCACAGCTCTTAGGGGTCAGTTGATTTCTTACCTTAGAGCCAGAAAGATGATATCCAAGGGTATGTCTATTATATTGTACGAGTCAAAGACTCTAACTCTGAAACTCCTACTCTTGAGTCAGTCCCAGTAGTAAAAGAATTCTCAGATGTATTCCCGAAAGATCTTCTCGAAGTTCCTCCCGAAAGGGAAATAGACTTTGGAACAGACCTTCTCTTAGATACTCAGTCTATATCTATTTCGCCATACCAAATGGCTCCAGCTGAACTCAAAGAACTGAAAGAATAGTTGAAGTATCTCTTATATAAGGGATTCATCAGACCCAGCATCTCCCCGTGGGGTGCACCTATTTTATTCATGCATAAGAAAGATGGTTCTTTCAGAATAACATAGACTACCGTCAGTTGAACAAGGTCACAGTCAAGAATAAATATCCACTTCCTAGAATCGATTACTTATTCGACCAACTTTAGGGTGCCAGTTGCGTTTCTAAGATAAACCTCAGATCAGGCTATCATCAGCTTAGAGTCAGAGAATGTGACATTCCAAAAACAGCTTTTCAAACTCGGTATGGTAACTTTGAATGTCTAGTCATGTTTTTTGATCTTACAAATGCCACAGCAGCCTTCATGGACTTTATGAACCAAGTGTTCAAATAGTACTTGGATATGTTTGTCATAGTCTTCATTGATAACATTCTTGTCTATTCTCATAGCTAAAGCGATTATGCAGACCATCTTAACATAGTGCTTCAAATTCTTAAAGCTCATCAGTTGTTTCCTGAATTCAATAATTGTGAATTTTAGCTAAGATTAGTAGCATTCCTTGGTCATATTATTTCTGGTGATGGCATTAGAGTTGATCCTCAAAAGACTAAAGCAGTGAGAAACTAGCCTAGACCCATCTCTCCATCAGATATCAGGAGTTTCTTAGGTTTAGCTAACTAATACCATCGGTTTGTTGAAGGGTTTTCTTCTATTGCATCCCCCATGTCCAAATTGACTCAGCAGAAAGTTAAGTTTTAGTTGTCAGATTCATGCGAGAAGAGTTTTCAGGAGTTGAAGACTCGACTCACCTCAGCCCCAGTCTTGACTCTACCAGATGGTTTTGTTGTGTACTATGATGCATCCAGAGTAGGTTTGGGTTGTGTTCTCATGCAAAGAGGTAAGGTCATAGCTTACACCTCCAGACAGCTTAAACCTCATGAGAAAAATTATCCAACTAATGATCTTAAGCTAGCAGCTGTGGTATTTGCCTTAAAATTTTGGAGGCATGACTTGTATGGGGTACATGTAGATGTGTTCATAGATCATAAAAGCCTCCAATATGTGTTCTCTCAGAAAGATTTGAATTTGTGTCAGAGAAAGTGGTTAGAGTTATTGAAAGATTATGACATGAGTGTTCTGTATCATTTAAGCAAAGCCAATATAGTGGCTGATTCTCTCAATAGATTGTCTATGGGTAGTGTAGCTCATGTTGAGGATGGTGAGAAGTTAGCTCAGGAAGTTCATCAGCTTGCCCAACTAGGTATTCATTTACTCGATTCAGCAGAAGGTAGTGTATGGGTGCAGAGTAGCTCAAAGTCATCTCTAGTCTTCGAGGTGAAGGAAAAGTAGGATAGAGATCCTAGTCTAGTTAAATTGAAAAAATCAGTCAGAGATCAGAAGGTGGAGGTATTCTCCCATGGGGGAGATGGTGTGTTGTGCTATTAGGGTAGATTGTATGTGCCTGGTGTAGATGATTTGAGGAAATGATTCTTGCAGACGTGCATGGTGCGCATTACTCTATTCATCCAGGGGTCATTAAGATGTATCGCAATTTGTGGAAGACCTATTAATGGAGTGGGATGAAGAAAGATATTGCAGAGTTTGTAGCTAAGTGCTCTATATGTCAGCAAGTTAAGGTTGAGCACCAGAAATCTAGTGGGTCCATGCAGGAGTTCAGTATTCCTATGTGGAAATGGGAGAAAGTGAATATAGACTTTGTAACAGGTTTGCCTCGTACCCGTCATCAGCATGACTCTATTTGGGTTATCTTAGACAAGATGACCAAATTAGCTCATTTCTTGTAAGTCCATACTTCTTATTCAGCCAAGAACTATGCCAATCCCTATCTCAGGGAGTTGGTTAGGTTGAACTGTGTTCCCTTATCTATTATCTCAGATAGAGGTACTCAGTTTACCTCTCATTTCTGGAAAGCATTCCAAAACGGTCTTGGTACCTAATTCCACCTCAGTACAGCCCTTCACCTCAGATATACGGTCAAGTATAAAGGACTATTTAGACTTTTGAGGATATGCTGAGAGCATGCGTTGTTGATTTCAAGGGTAGTTGGGATGACCATTTTTCTTTGATTCAATTCGCATACAATAACAGCTATCATTCCAGTATCCGTATGGCTCCATTTGAGGATCTCTATAGTAGGAGATGTAGATCTCCTATTGGTTGGTTTGAAGTAGGTGAGGCTACAGTAGTAGGGCCTGACTTGGTATTTGATGCATTAGAAAAGGTTCGGTTGATCAGAGAAAGGCTTAGGGATGCCCAGAGCCAACAGAAATCATATGCCGATATGAGGAGAAAGGATCCCAAGTTTTAGGTCGGTGACTTCATATACTTAAAAATCTCTCCCATAAAAGGAATGAAGAGATTCAGCAAGAAAGGGAAACTCAGTCCCCGATATGTCGGTCCCTTAAGAATTCTCAGTCGTTTTGGAAAGTTAGCTTACGAGCTCGAGTTGACTTCAGATTTAGCCTCAGTACACCCAGTGTTCCAAGTCTCATTGTTGAAAAAGTGTATTGGTGATCCAGC
This sequence comes from Capsicum annuum, assembly GCF_002878395.1. Classification (NCBI taxonomy): domain Eukaryota; kingdom Viridiplantae; phylum Streptophyta; class Magnoliopsida; order Solanales; family Solanaceae; genus Capsicum; species Capsicum annuum. Next base: position 40,849,290 of record NC_061119.1, read on the forward strand.
TGTAGTTGTTCCCTTAGAAAGTGTAGATATTCACAACAGTCTTTCCTTTGAGGAAGTCCCAGTCGAAATTCTTGATCATCAAGTTCGAAGACTAAGGAACAAAGAAGTTCCACTAGTCAAAGTTATTTGGTGAAATCAGTCTATTGAGGGAGCCACTTGGGCTCAAGTACCCTCACCTCCTCTCCGCAAATCCAGATTCAGTATAAGGTACTAATCTTCTTAAGATTTCTATCTATCATGCTCAGTTGTAGTTGCACATCATGTTCATGTCAATCGTGCATTTACAAATTCAGTTTAGTCATGTATTCCATGCATCAGATATGTATGTTTACTGTATAAACTAAGTCCATCAGTTCCCTCAGCCTAACCAGTTTCATTCGGGGACGAATGATCCTAAGGGGGAGATATTGTAACACTTCATATTTCCCTAGCATAATCTAAGTCCCAATACATGAGTATTCATATATGAAATTTTCGAAAACACATTATTTTTCAGTTTAGAGCCTGTCATTACATAGAAAATTCAGTTAGCTTTCCAACGATATAAAATTTGCCTAAATCTGATAACCAAATAAGAAGTTATGTCAATTTTAAGTTTCAATCATTAAACACCGTTATTTTAACCCTTAGCGCTTCGCGTAGACATTCCAAATGATAATTGTTGATTTCCAGTGTGACTCCATGATTATGACGCATCATGGAGCAGGCCAATTTCCCGTTTGTCAATTTTCAGTGGGCCTCCGCGATCATGGCGCGTTGTGTAGATGGCCAAAATGGCATCCAAGGTCTTACCGCGATAATAGTGCATCCCACTGTTATCCCAGCTCCTAGTTATGAGTTTCCAGCGACACGACGCGAAAGCTCCGCGTCGTGCCAGATGCCCATTTTGGGCAAATTCAATGAAAAATTAATATTTCATTCAGGGATAAAACAGTCCTTTCTCCATTACTATAGTCCGCCCAGGTGTGTTACTTAAGCCCTAAAACTATTTTTAAAATCATTCTTTAATTAATTTTCCCCAAATCAAAAGGCATTCTCTCCCAATCAAGAACCCTAGCTGTCAAATTCAAGGGCAGTCCTCAAGAATTCACCAAGAACTTCAAGAAATCCATCAATTAAGGTATGTTAGATGTTCATCCATGGAGTCCAAGCAACCCTTTTAAATTATGAAATTATGATCTTTTCAAATGATTGTGTTCTAAATTGTGATTTGCCCCATGAATCTCCATGAACTATAATTCTATACCATGTTACCATGAAATTATTGTTATTATTTAATCCTCCATGTTTTAATGTTGTTATTTATTGAACAAGACCTCGATTTGACTCTATTATGTTGGATTCATGCTATTTCTATATGTTTTAGGACATTCCTATGATTGTTTTAAACCATGAACTACAAGTGTGTGATAAAATGCCTACAAGAGTGATTTATCTAATAAGAGCCTTCATGTTTTGGTCTTCAAGCTTTAGTGTCTTTTCACTGTTGTTGTTTTGAGTCCTAAGGGTATTGAATGCCCAAAAAACATAGCTGTTTATTTAGTCTAGCCTCAGTACATTACAGAATAGTCTTCAGATAATATTATGAGCATTATCATAATAGTCAGATATCAGTCATTCAACTCAGAACGGTCTAGTATCTCAGTGTCTTTCAGTTGAGAGTAGGATTTAGCACCGAGCGAGTGTAGGGATGACGGCTTCCCCATCAGATAGCCAGAGTCATTAGTATCAATCCCTATACTCGAGAACTACATAGCCAGCGTAGGATATAAGTAGTCAGCCGTCAGATTAAGCTTGACTATCTCATAGGGGTCACCCATCAGTTCAAGCATGACAACCTTAGTCCTTTGGACATTATATCAGTTTAGTGGATCCACACAGCCATTGTTAATACCCACGGCACGGTATTAACACCCTTCCAGATGGGGTTACAAGTTGGACCTCGATTAGCTCAAATTGGGGAATGTCGGTTAGATGATACCTCCCATAGTCTCAGATATAGTCTCAGTTATAGTCCCAGTTCAGTTATTCAGTCTTAGTGTTGTTTGACCAAAGCATACAGATTTCAGTTATCTCAAATTTTAGTTTACAAATTTTACTCAATTATGTTATATGCTTGGTCATGCATCCTCAGTATTTACAGATTTTCATGCATTATCAGTATCTACAATTCCATGCTATCTTCTCAGTACTCTATGTTTTACACGTATATCCAGTTAATTATTAGCTCTGTTCATAAAACCATGAATATCAGCCTACCTCATTTAGCATACCAGTATATTCAAAGTACTGATCGCATACCTTTTCTTTTGTGCTATGTATTATATCATAGGTTTTGACGCTCAGTTCCTGAACCGTGATTAGACTTATCAGATCCTCAGCAGTAGCAGTGGTAAGTCCTCATACTTTGAGGACAGGCTTATTTTATTTCATGTCTCAGTTAGTAGTTAGTTGGAGTTAGTTGGGGCCTAACCTATTAACTCATATTCAGTCAGTCAGTTTAAGAGGCTTTACAGACATTACAGTTAGTTATTCAGTATTCAGATATTACAGTTAGTTATCCAGTTTATCACTATTTTATCATATTCAGTCAGTTGTTTCTATAGACTCATGATTCAATTTTAAATTTAGTTATTAAAACCTTATGGCATATCAGTATTCTTCCGTATTTATGATCATGTTATTCAGAGCTCATAGCAGGTACCAGCTCATGGGTTAGCTTGTAGTCCCTCAGGACTGTAAGCACCGTGTAACAACCAGGGGGAAGTCTCGAGTTGTTACATAAATTTAGATCGACGATTACCCTACAACTTCGGGTAGATAAAAGAACACCAGTCAAGGAGAAAGATCTCAAAATCCCCCACTTCTTCCATAGCCACTTGCCACCATCTCTACCACTTTGCTCAGAAGGCCTAAATTTATTTCATTGCCTTTCACTAATACACAATTCACCTAGAAATGTCCATGTTTTCAATCAATAATGTCGTCTTACTCTCAAGGACTAACTCACGGGATAATCCCAAAACAAACTTATGCATTCTAGCCCTCATGCTAGAAACCATCTTGGGAGCATACCTTGACAATTGATGGAATTTCACAAAGAACTCTTGAACGGACATCCTCTCTTGCTTCAAGTTCACAAACTTTCCTACCTTTGATTCCCTCAACTCTTAAGGAAAGAAGCGGTCTAAGAAAGCCTCAGAGAAATCTTTCCACATAGCAGGACTAGCATTAATACCTCTAGACAACTCTCACTCTTTGTACCATTGGTACGCTACATCCTTCAATTGGTAGGAAGCAAACTCAACGGCCTAAACCTCCGATGCATGCAGGATTCGGAAAATTTTCTTCTTTCATTAATAAAGCCCTGAGGATCTTCCTCAACCTTCGTACCCGTAAACATATGAGGGCTCAACCTCATAAATTGGCCAATTATTGTGGCCTCAGAAGAAATGGTAGTCGGGGCACCACGCTTTTATTGAAAGGCTACCAACTGAGTCAAGAGGTTGATAGAGCGATGAAACTCAACATTAGAAGCATCCCCTTGAAGTGACGGAATAGAAGGGTCACTCTCATAGTCAGGATTGGTGGGGACAGGTGGAACCCTATGAGGATGGTCAGATGTCGCAGCCCTAACCCCGGTTTGAACTCCATAATTTAGACTAGCTTCGTCCATAGGGCCCTCAGTCGGGCAGAAGTGTTTGTCTGAACCTCAGATCTCCTTGGAGGCATGATCTGAAAGATAGCAAAGGGAAATCAAAGGAATCCAAGACCTTAGACTCTATAGCTTGAGATTGAAAAATAATGTTGACACCTAATTTTTGCTCTCTATGCTTAAAATTAACGTCTTAAGGATTCCTGATCATTAAAGGGCACGAAATACATTTTTCACATATTTTTTACAATTGTTGACAAATAAATAATGATCATCCTTACTTTAGGATTTTATCAATTTATTGTCATATTTTTGCTTTTCATAATTTATTAATAATTCACTGTACATTAGAATTTCTATCAATTCATTATCATCATTTTTTCACAATCATCTGCACACGTACACAACATGACACTACATTTATTTTTACAATATTTTCAAGTTAACTACATTTTTAATTTTCCTTATATTTTTAATTATATATCAATTTCTATATTTTATATATTTTATATATTTTATAATCCAAAAATGCAAAGTAAGATCAATTAATTTTACATAGTATAATAATTCAATGCCTTGTCACATCCGACAATGATAACACAATAATGTATTGTCATATCCGACAACGACTACACATAATGTCTTGTCACATCTGATAATGACAACTCAATGACCATTCCTAGGATAATAACTTTGTCTGTTGATCAAAAAGATGAAAATCATTTGGTCAACACCCTAAGGACAAAAGGATGTGCTATATAAAAAGAGGGAACACCCCTTTATCCATTGGATAATAAGGAGTGCCCAATTTTATTATAAATACGCAAGGGTGAAAGACAATTTTATTCATCTTTTCTCTCTACACACACATTTTTATACAATCACACATTTTTTATTCCTCTTCTCTCTCAAAAAATACAAACACACATATTTTTGTCCCATTTTCTCTCAAAAATACACAAATACATACACACACAAAATAAATAAGATTTGTGCTCATATTTTCTTTTTCCCACATACACACACAAATACACAAAAAACCTACCAGATTTCCCTCACACAAAATACACACACATTTACAAATTCACAAAATATACTACAAAACAAAATTTTCTCTCTTCTCTCCCTTTTTTTAAATAGCTGCTCATCATTACTGTCGGAGCTGCAGCGACCACAAAATCAGCCGACGAGCCTACCGTTTCCTGGCCCCGCCTTGTTCCAACCAACATCCAGCCAACATTCTTTCACCTCATTCATCGGCGAGTTACCACCGTCACCAACCACCACCGCCTCCTCAATAGCCAACGGAAAATGCCATCCAAAAACTACCAATCGAACTACCAATGTCACTGCCCCTTTCCCCTTTTCATCATTTCTTCATCGAAATTAACAACCGGTGAAGCCGCCGCCGCCGCTACCCTTTTCCCTTTCTTGCCACTATCACGGCCAGATCTGGTTAGATTTTTGTAATCTCAAGCATTGCTCCGAGGAACATCGTTGAGGCAACACCAACATCATCATTGTTTGGGATTTTTTTTCTTCATTTTTAATTACTATAATTATTTATTGTTGTTGTTTTCTTCTTTGTTCGTTTTTGCCTACTGATGTTTTATTTTGCTTTTTGATGTTGCAATTATTGTCACTGATATGGTGCTGGTATATTTTGTTACTGTTAATCATGGGGTCAGCTTGCACTCGAAAAATTTACACTGAGTTTTGAACTATTTTGGATATTTTGTCCCTTCCTTACTTTGTAATTTACTACACTGATAACATGTAAATACACATGGCCGATGTCAATATCTCTCCATCAAATTTTTGAGGTCACCCCGTTACAAAAGACGGATTTTTATTTCTCAAGTTTATCAATTTTATATGAGATAATACCCAATTACCCCCCTGAACTTTACCCAAAAAGGCTATAACACACCTCAACTTAAAGGAGGTCCTATTACCCTTCTGAACTTATTAAAAGTGTAGTATTGACACCCTTAGTGCCTATGTGGTGTCTACGTGGCACACACGTGTGCCTACATGGACACTTAGTGTGTTGTGCCACGTATGTGCCACGTAGGCACTAAGGGTGTCAAAATTACACTTATAATAAGTTCAGGAGGGTAATAGGACCTCTTTTAAGTTGAAGTGTGTCATAACCTTTTTGGGTATAGTTCAGAGGGGTAATTGGGTATTTTCTCTTCTTATATCAAAATAAATACTTGGCCAATGACATTATCTCCCCTTCAATTTTTGAGGCCTCCCAAATAAAAGGCAGACATTACGTATACAAATACGTAACAAAAATAAATAAACTCGGGAGATGATGAAATCTTTATAATTTTTAAAAAACTTTATCTGAGTCCATTTTTAATAAAAAAAATATTTTTTATATATACATATGTACACACAGTTCTTAATTTATCTTGATTTGTTACTAACATCTTTACCTCGAGTGTTTGTACAGGCTCGGAAATGACATTCAAAGAAGAGTTTGAATTTTTGTATTTGTATTTTCTTTTATTCTTGTTACTGTACAAACATTAATCATAGTAGAAATTTTACTTTTGGGACATCGGGCGGAGATATTCTCTATTTACATAATTCTCGTCGCATGTTAGACATGATTTAGGCCGTTAATATTCACATAAAGGAATTTAATTAATCAATTAATTCACACATTTACATACTATGTAGTCTTTTCTTTTCAAATGAATCTTTATTTTTTCCGTGATTTTGATCAACTAAAATATATATTATTTGAAAAATACTTTTTTTTTAGTATATAAAGATACTTTTCTTTTCACACGTCACAAAATATTTTTTCTTTTCACATGAAATCTGTACAAATTTATACATACTTTTACATATTTTCATAACAATAAGTTTGTTTATATTTATATCTTAATATACATATGCCTTTACATAGTTTTAAGCATTTATAATTTTTTTAAATAAATATTTTATACTTGACACACCTTTTACATTATTTTGAACATATTTCCTTCCTATCTGATAAATTTAGTCTAGCCGGGTACCACATTTGCGGATCCTGAAAGGTGCCTAACCCCTTTCCTTCGGAATAATTTAAACTCTTACCTAAAATCTTAATTAATTTTTTTCAAACTAAAAAATATTAGTTATACATGTAAATAAACAGCTTTCCTTATTTTTCTTAAAAATTAGGTGGCGACTCTATACAAAAAATTTCAATTCCGTTTGGAGTCCGTAAGTCGTGCTTGTTTTAATCTTGGTAAAAAATAAGGCATGACAAAATGGCGACTCCACTAGGGAATAACAACAGGTTCTAACCATGATAGACTTAATTTTTCAATTGAGGGAGGTATTTTTATATTTTTTGTATATATTAATTATTTCTTTCTTTATCTGTTCACATTGCAAATTGTGTAGATTTTTTCATGAATTCTTTACATTATTTGTGAAAATTAATTTCGCAGCCTTATCAATTATTTATTCATTAATTGTTTAATATACTAGATTTGGATATTGTAAAAACTGTTACACATTCTTTTTTACTTCATTTAATCATAAATCACAATTCCATCGAGTTTTTGGCCATACACAATTTACACACTGAACATGCGAGGGGTGTACTGCACTTCTTCGAACCTTCTTTGGATTCCTTAGTTTCATAGTCGGTGCAATTAGGTTAGTGCGCCTTCTCACAATTATCTATTCCTAACTCAACTATTTAGGAAAATTCCTATTCTGAAAATAAATCATGCCATACACAAACTAAAAAAAACGAGTTTGAACTACGTTTTAACCTGATTCTTGTCCTGACAAGATACGTAGGCAGCCCTGTATGAGGGTTTGGTCTCTTCACTGTTTCAAAAGAATTCCTTCGATATTCATACTGGGGCAGTTTTTGTGAAACAGTTCAAAGACGCTCTCCAAAAGTCTTCAAGAGCACAAATAAATAATTCCTCAAATCCAAATCTCAATATCATTAGTGCTTAGCCGGCCTACTTATAAATCCTCACCCGATTGTGGTTCGAGAACACCTAGCATCTTATTTTGGATGACGTAAATCATTAAATTTACGGCGTATCGACCCCCACTGTCAAAGCAAGGGTTCAATATTCTTTGATTCATAACAATCCTACCAACTACAGCGAAATAATGCCATAACTTCATTAATGTCTGACTTTCTCAATCTCATCGACATATTGAAGTAATTTCAAAACTCTTCTCATGCTCGACATCCATCCTCTCGATCGTCTGATTGAATCAATTTTTCTAATACAAGCAATTTCTTCCTGATCGTCTTTACATTATTTTCAAAGATGACCATTACTTATGTACATTCATACATGCTACATAGAAATTTACAAATTTGCCTGAACTACGCAAACCTGATTCTTATTTTCACAAGATACGTAGGCAACCCTCATTCGGGTTCGGTCTTATTTTTTTCTAAGTAAATAAAAAATATTACGATTTTGATTTGATTAGTACCGATACAGTTAGGAGTGTGAATGAGAAAGGATAGATTGGTATGATGGAAAGGACCGACTTCTTGGTAAACCATAGACTCTTTTGGTACCTTTTAATCGAACCTGAGTGACACTTGAAAAAATCTCTTGAATACATCTAAGACAAAAATGAAGTCAACCTTATCGTTTCAAGTGCATTGTGTGGTGAGCTTTAGATTAGTTCGTTGAATTGCATTGTTGATCTAGAACTTAACCTGAATGTCTACTGAGGTAAAATTATGAGTTACACTTGGTTTGGTAAAGGAATGTAGGCCATCTTTGATCCGATTGTGCCTTCCATAGCCTACCAAATGACATCAATCCCTAGCATTTCCCCCTTTGAGCCTAAAACTTTTTCTATGGATAAACACATCTGAGCCTATACCTTTTGAGTGCTTGCATGCACTATCCCTCTCTTGGCCCACCTAATTGAGCATACTAAATATGTGTAAATTATGGAAAAAGATTTCAGATCAAAGCTGCCAAAGACAAAGGACGTATAGCCCCAGAAGAACAAAATCAAAAGACGATTTCAAAGAAGAAAGAGCAAAAAACCCCGCATAAAAACTTAAACAAAGATGGAGAATCTTCATCCAAAAAAAACAGAAAAAAATACATTTATCGGAATAAAAGGGAAAAAGCTTCAGCACAAGATTCAAACAATGTCGAAGTAAACACAAAACAAGGGGCAAAGAAGCACAACAAAGAAGATCAAAGCGACAAAGTGCAACAAATGTCAAAAGCATATAGTGCAATGCTCATTGAGGAATGAGTCACTTTCAACCCAAATATCATCCTACCTATCCCTAAGCCTACATTGAAAGCCGATAAAAAGTCCTACAAGATCCTACACCAAGTGTTCTCATATTAGTGGATACTTACATAAAGGTCAAGCCTATGGTATCACAATTACATTCATTGAACTTTTTTCTGAGTGTGAGTGTACTTCTCTGAACGTCTCTAAATTCAAAAAAAATACTCAAATTGTTGAAAATAAGACATTCTTTCGGGAGAGGGCACTTAAAACATGAGAATAGGCACAATTCAAGACCTTTGTTTGAAGCAAAACGAACAAATCTTGTCGATACTTAGGTATGCCTGAGGTACCACTTGAAGCTATATGAGTTACCCTGAAGTCGATCTCGGTAAGCTGGAAAAGAGATGGGGGAATTCTTATACATACTACTAATTGTTGGTACCAACTGTAGTCAAGATACAATTATATCTTGTCATTGTTCAATATTTCTTACAAAGAAAATACAAAACAATCTTTTACATTTTCACTGTTCAATATTTCTTATAAAGAAAACTTAAATAATGTTCTGCATTTTTACCTTTCAACATTTCTTACAAATAAAACACAAAATAATCTTCCACATTTTTCATCTTTCAACATATTTTCCAACGAAAATACAAAAATAATTTTCTTTCCTTTCAAACACATGCCTCACATGCATGCAAGACGCTTACCTCCAAATACTGGCAATTGATTCTTCTTTACAAGTTCTCACATTCAAACACAGATATTGTACTTTTCTATCAGGTGTTCTCAGATCTTTTACATTTTCATAGCCCCACCAGTCGAGTGGCTATCACCTTTCAAGTAGCCCCGCCAGTAGAGAGGCTGCTACCTTTTCATAACCCCGTCAGTCGAGAGGCTATTACCTTTCAAAGCCCTGCCAGTCGAGAGGCTTTTACATTTTTATAGCCCCACCAGTCGAGAGGCTATTATCTTTCAAAGCCCCACCAGATGAGAGGCTTTTACATTTTCATAGCCTCGTCAATCGAGTTACTATCACATTTCAATAGCTCCGCCAGTCGAGAGACTTTTACATTTCTATGGCCCAGCCAGTCGAGTGGCTATCACCTTTCAAAGCACCGCCAGCCGAGAGGCTTTTATATTTTCATAGCCCCGCTAGTAGAGAGGCTATTACCATTCAAATCCCCACCAGTCGAGAAGCTTTTATATTTTCATAGCCCCGTCAGTCGAGAGGCTATCACCTTTCAAAGCCCCACTAGTCAAGATGCTTTTATATTTTTATAGCCCCGCTAGTCAAGAGGCTATCACCTTTAAAATCCCCGCCATTCGAGAGACTATCACCTTTCAAAGTTCCGCCAATCGAGAGGCTTTTAATTTTCATAGCCCGACAGTCGAGAGGCTATTACCTTCCAATTGTTCCACCAATCGAGAGGCTATTAAAATTCAATTACCTCACCAGTTAATGACCTTAGCCTTATAGACAATTGAAGGTTTCATGCATCAAGTCTTCATATACAATCGAAGACATCATCATTCAACATTAGCCTCCGTAGACAATCGGAGACGACGATCAACGGTAATCTCCATAGACAATTAGAGATGTCATCAAGTCTTCATATACAATCGAAGACATCATCATTTACATCAGTCTCCATTGACAATCGGAGACTACAATCCACACCAGCCTTCATAGATAATTGGAGGTGTCATGCATCAAGTCTTCGTATACAATCGAAGACATCATCATTCAACATCAGTCTCCGTAGACAATAGGAGATGACAATCAACATCAGTCTCCATAGATAATGGAAGATGTCATCAAGTCTTCGTAGACAGTCAAAGACATCATCATTCATCATAGTCTCCGTAGACAATCGAAGACGATAATCAACATTCGTCTCCATAGATAATTGGAGATGTCCTGCATCAAGTTTTCGTAGACATCATCATTTTTTCACAGTCTCCGTAGACAATCGGAAATGAAAATCAACATCCATCCCCGTAAATAATTGGAGATGTAATCAAGTCTTCATATACAATCGAAGCTATCAACATTCAACATCAGTCTCCACAGACAATTAGAGATGTCATGCATCAAGTCTTTGTAGAGAATTGAAGACTTCTTTCATAATCAACATCAGTCTTCATAGATCATCAAAGACATCTTTTATTCATCAATAACAGTCTTCATAGACAATCAAAGAAATCTTTCATTCATCACATAGTCTTCGCAGACAATCAGAGACATCTTTCATTCATTACATCAGTCTCCATAGACAATCGGATATGACATTCATCCCCAAGTCCCTGTAAATAATTGGATACATCATTCATCCTAGTCTCCATAGATAATTGGAGACATCATACACCTTTTTAATAAAAAATACAATTCCACAAAAACAAGATATTTTTTCAAATTTCATACACTGGGCAAATTTTGAGGACTGCCTCAAAATTTTTCTTAATTTCTCATTTTGAACTATATTGACCTGATTCTCGAGATACTCGAGATATGCAGGAAGCTCAATGAAAAGTTCGATCATCACAACCACATAATCAATCTTTCTCCCTAGCAAGTACACAATCTTGCATCCCCAGCACCTCACAGATCGATACTGGGGCAATTTCAAAAGCGTCATTACGAATAAGTAAATACTTTTGTACCCGAATAATCCTTCTCTCAATAATCATTCTACATAATCACTCGCCCCTAATAACAAGGCAAGAGACAATCTGCCTATTCTCTTAAATTACACCCGACCTAATCCTCACATAACTCGAGGTATATAGGCAACTCTAAATGTGAGTTCGGTCAAATTTTTGTCAAAAAATATTTTTTTATCGAACAAAATTGGTTGCACATCAACGTTTTCATTTGAAGACTTCTACATCGTCCTCAAACAAAAAGGGGCAATTTTTACTCTCCATGCATAAAATTAACGTCTTCAGGCTTCCTGGTCGTTAAAGGGCATGAAACACATTTTTCACATATTTTTTATAATTGTTAACAAATAATTGATGATCATACTTACTTTAGAATTTTATCAATTTATTGTCATATTTTTGCATTTCATAATTTATTAATAATTCTCTGTACATTGAAATTTCTATCAATTCATTATCGTTATTTTTTCACATTCATCTGCATAAGTACACAACATGATATTATATTTTTTTAACAACATTTTCAAGTTCATTACATTTTTAATTACATATCAATTTTTATATTTTATATATTTTATAATCTGCAAATGCAAAGTCGGATCAATTAATTTTATATAGTATAATAATTCAATGTCTTGTCACATCCGACAATGACTACACAATAATGTCTTCTCATATCCGACAACGACTATACATAATGTCTTGTCGCATCTGACAATGACAACTTAATGACACCACCCCTTGAATAATAACTTTGTTCGTTGGTCAAAAGGATGAAAATTCTTTGGTCAATACCCTAAGGACTAAAGGATGTGCTATTATTAAAAGAAAAAAAAAAGAGAACACATCTTTATCCATTGGATAATAGGGAGTGCCTACTTTTATTACATATAGGCAAGGGTGGAAGACAATTTTATTCATCTTTTCTCTCTACACACATTTTTTTATTCCTCTTCTCTATCAAAAATACAAACACATACATTTTTTGTCCCATTTTCTCTCAAAAATACACATATACATACACACAGAAAATAAATAAGATTTTTGCTCATCTTTCCTTTTTTCCACATACACACATAAATACACAAAACCCCTAGCAGATTTCTCTCACAAAAAATACACACATTCACAAATACACAAAATACACTTCAAAACAAAATTTTCTCTCTTCTCTCCATTTTTTTAAACAGCCGCACATCGTCACTATCAGAGCTTCGGCAAGCGAGCTCCGATGACTGCGAAATCAGTCGGCAAGCCCGCTATTTCCTGGTGCCTCCCTGTTCCAACCAACAATGAGCCGACATTCTTTCTCCTCCTTCACCGGCGAGTTACAGCCATCACCAACCGCCACCACCGCCTTAATAGCCACAAAAAAATGCCATCCGACAACCACCAAACGAAGCCCCAGCGCCACTGCCCCTTTCCATTTCCCCTTTTCTTCATTTCTTCACCAAAATTCACAACCGGTGAAGCCACCGCCACTGATACCCTTTTCCCTTTCTCGCCACTATCATGGCCAGATCTAGCTAGATTTTTACGATCTTAGGCATTGCCCTGACGAACATCATTGAGGCAACGCCAACATCATCATTGTTAGGGATTTTTTTCTTCGTTTCTAATTACTATAATTATTTATTGTTGTTGTTTTCTTCTTTGTTGATTTTTGCTCACTGATGTTTCATTTTGCTTTTTGATGTTAAAATTATTGTCACTGATATAGTGCTTGTATGCTTTGTTACTGTTAATCATGGGGTTGGCTTGCACCCGAAAAATTTACAATGAGTTTTGAACTGTTTTGGATATTTTTTCCCTTCCTTACTTTGTAATTTACTACACTGAGAATATGTAAATACACGTGGCCAATGATAATATCTCTCCATTGGATTTTTGAGGTCACTCCGTTACAAAGGACGGATTTTTATTTCTCAAGTTTATCTATTTTTATATCAAAATAAATACTTGGCCAATAACATTATCTCTCCATTGATTTTCGAGGCCTCTCCAAATATAAGATGGATATTATGTATACAAATACGTAACAAAAATAAATAAACTCAGGTGATGACGAAATCTTTATAATTTTTGAAAAATATTATTTGAGTCCACTTTTAACCAAAAAATTATTTTTTATATATACATATGTACACATAGTTCTTAATTTATCATGATCCGTTACTAACATCTTTACCTCGAGTGTTTGTACAGGTTCTCGAGAATGACATTCAAAGAAGAGTTTGAATTTTTGTATTTCTATTTTTTTTATTCTTGTTATTGTACAAATATTAATCATAGTGAAAATTTTACTTTTGGGGCGTTGAGCGGGGATATTCTTTACATAATTCTCAGCGCACGTTAGGCACCATTTAGGCCGTTAATATTCACATAAAGGAATTTAATTAATCAATTAATTCACACATTTACATATTATATAGTCTTTTCTATTCAAATGAATCTTTATTTTCCTCCGTGATTTTGACCAAGTAAAATATATATTAGTTGAAAAATACTTTTTCTTATTCAGTACATAAAGATACTTTTCTTTTCACACGTCACGAAATATTTTTTCTTTTCACATGAAATCTGTACAATTTTATACATACTTTTGCATATTTTCATAACAATAAGTTTATTTATATTTATATACTCAATATACATATACCTTTACATAGTTTTAAACATTTATATTTTTTTTTCAAAAGAAATATTTTGTACTTGATGCACCTTTTACATTATTTTGAATATATTTTATTTCTCTTTGATAAATTTAGTCTAGCCGGGTGCCACATTTGTGGATCCTGAAGGGTGCCTAACCCCTTTCCTTCAGGATAATTTGGCTGACTAAAAAATATTAGTTATACACGTAAATAAATAGGTTTCCTTATTTTCCTTAAAAATTAGGTAGCGACTCTGTATAGAAAATTTCAATTTTTTTAGAGTCTATAAGTCGTACTTGTTTTATCCTTGGTTACAATAAGGCATGACACACAAGAAAGGAAAGAATTTCCTAAAATGTCTCGTAGCCCATCTTTTATAAGTGTGGTGCGCTTCACACCCATAAAAGAGACTCTACTTGACACGGTATTATGGATACCCAACTGACCATGAACCTAGTCTCTTATACCAACTTGACATGCCCCGAAATTAGGCCATGTCGTAGGGGCACCTCAAGCTCACATGAACCGGAGGTCGCCCTGATAACCCAACCTAATCATCATCACATCCATCACAAGGGTCGGGTGAATCCCGACCATATAATAAGATAGCGGAAGACATACTAAAAGTCATAACTTAAACATGTCTAAACACTTCATTGGATTCATCAAACTAACCAATGTACCCAAGCCCACAGTCATCCCCAATACCTCTATACAAACCAATGTTTAGAAGTGTATATGTCGGGATAAGCCCCCGACAATAACCAAACCAAGTTAAAATAAGATTAAGTCTAAAGGTAGGAGACCAAGGATGAATGTCTTTCGAAGTAATGAAGCTCACCACTCCAAAGTCAATGCACGAACCCTTTGATCACCTTATCACTGCGCAGAAAGAGAAGATGATGGTCTAACCCCTATGTCGTGTAGGAACATAGCGTCCGAAGATGGTTAGCGGTTGGTGCTCTAGGATGTAACTCAAGGATAAGGATAAAATAGCATCATCAATCAAAAACAAGTCAATATATCATATTCAATTATGCTCATGACCTTATCTTATACATATAGGTATATCATATGCCAAACAAGTAAGCAAGTCTAAACAACATTCTCAAAGCACTCAACTATTAGACATAAAGTGGAGGACCCCGACCTTCCACACTTAGATTCAAATAATTCTTATTAGGTATGGGACTTCAACCACATTTACATATTACTTAGACAAAGGACTTTAAACTTGTATACACGCATTAAGCCGGGGACTCTAAAAACATACACATCCATTTAAGAAAGGGACTCTAACAACAGATGCATATTTATTTAGACAGGGGACTCTAAACTCATGCCCAAATATTAGGCAAGGGGCTCTAACCTTATGTCGTATTATATAGGGGACTCTAACCCAAGTCATTTCAATCAGTGAGGCACTTCAACCTCAAGAGATCTCATTGTTCAAGGGACTTTAACTACAAGCGATTTCATTAGGCAGGGGGCATTAACCTCAAGCCCTTTAATCAGGCAAGGGACTTTAACCTCAAGCCATTACGACTATCATTAGTCGACATTGGGACTCCAAACCTTTGTCCGTATATCATAATCTATTCAATTCATGCTTAAGGACTTTAACCCACTTAGACAATTCAACACTATACATGGCCACATGGTCCTTATGGGAGCCTTTGTTGCTCAACCATTTCAATAGGCCAATGCCTTAATTCAATTCATCATGCAATTCAATTTATGGTCGTCAAGACCCTCACAAACTATTCACATTTCATTATCAGTCTTATATTATATTCTCGCTACACTTTAGTTTAACACACAATTCAAGTTTATTTTTATATCTAAGGACTTTAACCCCTCATTAGCCATCAACCAACAAGATAATCAACTTTATAATACATGGATCTTAATACCTTTACAATATTATTTATCAAATATTCATACTTATTGTGTCATTTCCCTAGTTCAAAACATCATCAACATGTGACTAGACAATTCACTTAGATATTTTCACAAACACCTTGTGTGCATGCCTTTATCAAGGCCAATTTCAAAGTAGAAAGCATTATTATTAGGGTTACTCAATATCCACATATTTAAACATAAACAACAAGAACCTACATGTGAAAAACATCACCAATATCAAGCATCAACACAAGTCTAAACAAGGGTTAACTTTATTCATCACAAAGCATCAAAACCCTTATCATTTGATTTCAAAATCTCTAGGTACACTTACTAATCCAAGTGTAACATACATGGTTTTTGATTTATTTATCAAGGTGCAGAGTTACATGCCTTAGACAACTTGATTCACCAAGAATATTGACTTCACTTTGCCTCTTGAAGAACACCCTTGGAACCCTAGCCTCCAATATTTTGGATGTTTGATCCATCAAAATAGATGTTTATGAGGCTACAAACACTTATATAGTGAGGGAACTTAGGGTTTTAGGTGTAGTAAATGACCATAAGGTCCTCAACTTAAAGCTAGAAATGAGCCGTGCAGGGTATGACTCACTTAAGGAACCGTACCCTAGGGTACGAGTAGTACTCTAACTCATACCCTAGGATTATCCTGGGTCACCTACACTGTTTTGGGTACTACTACACACCTTTGAGTTGTATTCAAAGGGTACGACTCATGCACTAACTCGTACATATCACCCATACCAAAAATAGTCCATTGTTGATTAAGGCATCACTCTATATGATTGGTCTTGGTATGACTCGTACCTTAAGGTAATATTGGTTAGAGCCTCACTTATAACTAAGATAGTGAGTGACCATCACCATACTTCCTAGGGTATAAGATAGAAGGGGAAAAGATACGACTCGTATCTAAGGGGTATGACTCATACCCATAATCGTACCTATCTTTGAGACACTAAATGAGGGAATTTTCAATGGTTCAAAGTCTAGGTATTTCATTATTAGTGTGTATTCTCCATAAGTAGGCTTGGAAGAGGAAGTCAAGAATTTCTTTCAGGGGGATTTGGATGAGGTAGTGAGAGGAATCACTGAGAAAATATTCAGTAACAGGGATTTCAATGGCTACATTGAAGTTACCTCTAGTAGTATTGATGAGGTACATGGAAGTTTTGGTTTTAGAAATAGAAATTAAGGTGGAACATTGTTTCTAAAAGGAAAATCACTTGGTTACCTTTCGCAACCTAATGATAAAGACTCAGATGGACTACCTACTGTAACACCCTGGGTTTTTGGCCCTAAGAAAATTTCCTAGATTTCTGGTCTCTGTACATGATACGACTAGGGGAAATGACTCGTACACTGGGATACTAGTGGTATGAGTTAGCCGTATGCTGACCAGTGTTAGTTAGTTGGTTGGTTAGGTTACTAGAACGGGTACGATTTATTTGGTGTGAGTCATATCGGTGTATATGGAATGTTTGATTATGTCACTTAGTCTTAGACTTACTGACTTAGGTTAGATCTGAGTACGAGTG
Source organism: Capsicum annuum (assembly GCF_002878395.1). Classification (NCBI taxonomy): domain Eukaryota; kingdom Viridiplantae; phylum Streptophyta; class Magnoliopsida; order Solanales; family Solanaceae; genus Capsicum; species Capsicum annuum. The sequence continues at coordinate 40,866,980 of NC_061119.1, forward strand.
GCTCACCATGAGCCGTAAGCCAGGGTATGAGTCGTACCATGGACTCGTAAGGTGGGTAGTGTTCAATTCTCTTTAGATTCTATTCTTCCAGGGGTACGGACCATGGGTACTAGTCGTATACATGGATACGACATGGTTTGGGGTGAGTCATACCTTGGACAGTATTAGGTCAAAGGGAGATGACCTTAGGTACGAGTGGTGGGTACCACTCGTATTAGAGGATACGAGTGACATGGATAGTCGTAACCCTTTGGTGAGATTTTGGTGCAGTTTAAATGAGGGCAATCTAGACATTTCCCCACTTAACCTAATAAGGCCCTACGACTTTTAACTCACATTGAAGGTTATTTGCCCTGTTATTCTATTAAATAACACTTAGAAAATACTCTTTAATCCTATCTAAAGTTCTTGGGCAAAGGAAGCTAGGGTTACATCTTAAGGATTAATTTGGGGCTTGTGTTGGTAATTTCTCTCTATTATCGTCTCAATTAAGGCATGTTCTCTTCCTCGTTGTTAGTTTTAACTAAAATTATGGTTTTATACAATGTTTTCATGGTTCGATTATTGTATGATTTTGGGTTTTCAAATATAGTTTAGGGGTTTTAGTTATAAATACTTAGTTATGGTTTTCCCATGTTTTAATTGTACTTTAATGGTGGTTTTGGATAATTGGTTGCACATGGGAATAGTTACATGGTATTTGGATTTTGGTTTTGGAAATACTATGCCCCCAGTATGTTTGATAAAATGCCTGTGATAATGCTTTTACTTCATTATGGGACTTTTATTGACACTATTACATGGTATGGTTTGGTAATGGAACCCTAAATATTTAAATGGTTTGGAATGGTCAAAATGGAATGGTTTTAGTTTAATAAACATCCTTGTAGGGTATAATAGAATCCCCCAAGCAAACATAATAATCAATACTAGTGGGGTACCAAGGAATCCCCCAAGCTAATATGATAATGAACACTTATGGGGTACATGGGACTCCTCTAAGTTAACTTGAGCTATGGGTACATGGGAATCCCTTGATCTCTAAAAGGTTTGGCTAAGGATAATACTTGCAAGTTATAGTCAGTATGACGACACCATAATGTATAGCCTCGGTTAATAATAATGGTTTGGTTGGTTGGAAATGGTTTTAATTGGGCAATAATGGTGGGGTGTGATATCTAACCGTGAAGGTGGGAGTCCAACAGATAAACACTGGTAACTCATATTTTTCGACATTAGGAATAGGTCATGGTGACCTTATATGATACTACGAGGTATACGGGAATCCTCTAAGTACAGTATACATATATATCATAGAGGGTAAAGGGTACTTGGGAATCCTTTACTCTTATGGTATCTTCGGTTCATGCGGCTACACATATCGAGACCCATTCAGGGGGTTACACTGGACCTATATAGCCCATGGGTGGTTAAGAACAGTTACGCTACACATACCTAGGTTAATGATTTTAAATGCATGCTAAACCCGATTTCCTTTCCCGGTATAGTTATATATATATATATATAGTTTGTATGCATATGGTTGGTTTACTGGTTTTACTAGATGGCATTATTTTATCCTTATCGTAAGTTCATGTTGGATTTCACCCACTAACCCATCTTCGGGCGGCTGTATACGATGCAAGAGCTGGCCATTCTACTCCTCCTGCTTAGCGATCGAACTTCGAGATCGGTTATTACATTGAAGTGGTGAGCTTCCATCTTTTTGGGAGGCTTTATTTCATGGATGTTATTTCATACTTTGGTTTATTTATGGATACTGATTTGACTATAGTTGGGGGCATGTCCAAATTGAATTTTGGTATTCTTTTGATTAGAGGCTTTTGTGGAACTACTATGGGTTGAAATGGGCTGGATCGGTATTAGTGTTAGCCTTAGTATTGGTATTGGTATTAGTATTGGAGATGACATCGATTGGTTGTATTGTTGGTTATTCCATCCTCTTTTATTTTGGGATTATATATAATTATTATGAAACTCATATGGTTATGGTTTGGATTATGGTTTGGTTGGTATTGGTTATCGGCTGGGTTTCGAACAGTTGGACTCATTTGGGTGGTCACGAATATAGACCTATCCCAGAGTCTTGGATTATACAATAACACTATCTTGTTATATGTTCAAAATCCATCCAACTCAGGAATGCTATCAAGACCTGAACGAGGGTCTGGCCGTGATGGACATCCAAAACTATGAAGGCCCGGACCGCCCTTGTCTATCTGGTAATCATGCACAACATTCATATAATAAAAGAATATGCAAAAACATAATCTGCTATGAAAACATGGTCAATTCTGAATTCAACACAAGTATGGAAACTGTAAATCAACTACATCTAAATAACATCTGACTCAATCTGCGAAATCTCTACTACACGAAAATTTGACAACTGTCTGAAACTGGGACAAGGCCCCCAGTAGACCAAAACTGAAATAAGTGACATAATCTGAAAATACAAGCCTTCTGGAATAGAGAAGGCTCACCACTGGACAATCGGATCAGTTGTCTGAATTATCTACTGCTTATCTAGACCCCTAGACAGAGTCTCAGAACCTGAGATGTAGGAGGAGGGGGGGTTAATACAGATGTACTGGTATGCAGAGCATATCCAAAATAATCATTTATAAATCAACATATATGAAAGCAATTTAAAATAGTTCATAAGTATATCATATAGTAAGAATTCACATAGGCATTTTAAAGACTCTGTAAAAATCATCTCAACTCTGAGAAATCTGTGTTACTTTTGCGCTAGGTGGTATACCCTACAACTCTGAAAAATTTCATGGGCTATATGGAAACTTCCACTAACACAGTAGCGAAGCCCCCAACCTAAGTATGCCGCAAGGGTCGGAGTCTTTGAATCTACTATGCCACACGGCCTTCGCCAGCGTACAATAATAATCTACCCATATCAGCAAATACGATTTCAGTCTAAGAGTTGCTTGTACTCGCGCCTTCTTTGAGTAACCACCTAACTCTCTTTAAGCCCCTTTTTAAAACTTTATCAAAACATGCAGTCTCTGAAAACATGCTCTGAAAACATACTATGAAAACACACTCTGTTATAGCATAAATACATATGGTATCGTCATACCATTGACTTGCAAGTCACATCTCTGAGCAATTATTAATCTGTCGTAAATCTTTATTTTCAAAACACAAGTTTTGGGACCACCATTTCAATAATTCAATTCATAGAAACTCTTTCTCAAACGTCATGTAAACACATGCAAGGAACTCATCTTTCTCAAGCATTTCAGTAGTACAGTACAAGGTGGTTATGTCAAAGTTCTCAATTCGCATGCAATTCTTTCTCTTAAACACAAGAACACATTTATATCAAGGAACACCCTCTCAACAATTTCAAATCATGCTCAAATGCTATAATATTGCAAAAACATCTTTCAAATCACCAAACTATAATCTTTAATTCAATACACGAGAGGGAGTTCATAATTTATGCTATCAACGATCTTAAATCTCAAATTCCATACATATACATATACATGTAAATCAATTTAAGGGATAGGACCACAAGGACAAAACAATAGTAACATTAAAACGTTTGGAATACGTAATTTAGTACACAGATTCCAAAACCTCTTTGAAATTCATACATAAAAATCTAAAAAATCATGCTCTAATGGTTTTAAGCCCATATAGTTTTTAGGATAAACCCCACATATCTCTATCTAGAAATTTAAAGGATGCTTCTTGATTCCCATGTCTTGGTGATTTCAAATCTTCAATTTGTTTTGAAAACTCACGATTGAATCTTGAGTTTTTTGGAAGAGAAGTATATGAACTAGGATTTTTGTTTTGAGGAAAATCTTGAGAATGTCATAGATTCTACTTAAAGAGGTTTTAATCTACTGTTTGGACGTTTTAAGAGGCTTGGAAAAGTCCAAATTACCCTTGTTAACTTCTGAACGAAGCGGGAAAAATTAAACTAGGAACCCAATTTTATGGGCCACCGCGACGCGCCACTATCGCGGTGGCTCACTGGAAATTGACGAATAGGAAACTGGGATCCTCCGTGATGCGCCACTATCACGATGTCCCACTGAAATTTGAAAATTTCTAATTAAACCCTCTTCGTCACGTGCTAAACACCAGGATGACGATGTTTATCGACTAGCACATAAAATAGGCCTAACTTCTTCACCGAGTGTCCGTTTTGGATGAATCTTATAATGACGGAACGCTTATTCAGTCATCTACGTAATGAAAAGTTGAAATCTAAGGGATTCCACTGGGAAAAAAATATAAACCATTCTAGAAGCCAATGCTTGATATTTTAGGGACAAAATTTAGCTAAGAAAAACTTCGGGGCGTTACAATATCCCCTCTTGGGAACATTTGTCCCCGAATATTGATACGGGATACAGAAAAGTCTAATTTCAAGCATACTAAGGCATAGAAAGAATAAGGCAAAGATTGTACCTTTCATTTCGTCATCCATTGGATCAAAAAGGTTTGGGTATCTAGCCCTCATGTCAACTTCTGATTCCCAAGTTGCTTCTTCAATTTTCTGGTTTCTCCACACACTTTAATTAAGGCTATCTCTTTGTTCCTCAATCTTCTAACTTGGCGATCCAAAATCTCTATAGGCTCTTCTTCATAGGATAAGGAGTTTGTCACCTTGATTTCTTTGACAGGCAATACTAAAGAATGGTCTCTAATACACTTCTTCAATATAGATATATGAAATACCAGATGAACCGAACCCAAACTAACTGGCAATTCTAACTCATACGCAACTCCACATATCCTTCTCATAATCTGACATGGTCCTATATAGCGAGGACTCAGCTTACCTTTCTTCTCGAATCGCATGACTCCCTTCATGGGAGAAACCTTAAGAAACACCTAATCTCTAACCTCAAACTCTAGATCTCTTCTCCTAACATCGGTGTAGGACTTCTGATGAATCTAAGCTGTCTTAAGTCTTTCTCTAATGACTTTTACATCCTCTATTTCCTGATGAACAAGATCAGGCCCAAATATCTGCGTTTCACCCACTTCATACCACCCTATTGGTGACCTATATCTTCTTCCATACAATGCCTCAAATGGTGTCATCTTAATACTGGAATGGAAACTATTATTATATGCGAACTCTTCAATGGCAAGTACTCTACCCAATTACCTTTAAAATCAATCATGCAGGCCCTCAACATATCCTCAAGGGTCTGGATGGTGCACTCAGCTTGCCCATCCGTCTGAAGGGTGGAAAGTCGTGCTCAAATTCACTTGGGTACCTAAACCCTTTTGAAATGATCTCTAAAACTGTGAAGAAAACTATGTACCACTGTTAGATATGATGGACACAGGTGCCCCATGCAAATGATCTATTTTTACAATGAACAGCTTGGCATAATCCTCTCCTGAATAATTTATCTTGACAGGTAGAAAGTGAGCAAACTTGGTCAACCTATCTACAATCTCCCAAATGGAATCACACTAGTTTTGGGACCTTAGTAGTCCGGTAATGAAGTCCATATTAATCATCTCTCACTTCCACAAAGGAAAAGCTATCTCTTGAGAAGAACTACCTGGCCTCAAATATTCCACTTTAACTTGTTGACAATTCAAACACTTGGCAACATAGTTAGCCACATCACGCTACATATTATTCCACCAATAAATGGTTTTCAAATCCTGATACATCTTAGTAGAGCCAGGGTGAACAACACACCTCGACGTGTAAGCTTCGTCAAGGATTCTCTTCCTCAGACCATCTACATCTGGCACATACAACCTACCCTGGTATCTCAAAATACCATCACCACTAATTTTAAATGACATTACCTTTTGTTGACCCACATCTTTCTTGATTTGCATCAAGATGGGATCTTCAACCTGCTTTTCTTTAACTTCTGCAGAAAGGGAAGATTTAGCTATCTCATGAACAACCACTCCTCCATCCTCGGAATCCAAAAGTCGCACTTCTGGATTTGCAAGTAGGTAAATATCCTTCACCATCTCCCTCTTTTCTTTCCCTACATGAGAAAGACTGCCCATATATAACCTGCTGAGGCCTTCGGCTACCATATTCACCTTGCTCGAATGATATTGCAAGCTCATGTCATATTCTTTTAAAAGTTTCAACCATCGCATCTGCCTGAGATTCAATTCTTTCTATGAGAAAACATACTGTAAACTCTTGTGGTCAGTAAATATATCAATATGTACCCCATATAAATAGTGCCTCCAGATCTTAAGTACAAAAACCATGGCCGCTAACTCCAAGTCATGAGTAAGGTAGTTCCACTCATGAACCTTTAACTGCCTAGATGCATAAGTCACTACCTTACCGTACTGCATAAGAACATACCCAAGTCCCACTCGAGATACATCACAGTATACAACAAAACCTTATGTACCCTCCGAAAGATTCAGAACAGGAGCAGTAGTCAACTTGTCTTTCAACTTCTCAAAACTATTCTCACAAGAGTCAGACCACAAAAACTTCACCTTTTTTCTGATTCAACTTAGTAAATGGTGCAGCTATGGAAGAAAAACTCTCAACAAATTTTCTATAATAACCCGCCAAACCCAAGAAGCTTCAAATGTTGGTTGGAGTCATGGGTCTGGGTCATTTTCTCACTGCCTCAATCTTTTGGAGATCAACCTTAATCTCTTCACTAAACACAATATGCCCTAAGAATACAATAGCATTCAACCAGAATTCACACTTGGAAAATTTTGCATACAATTTATGATCTTTAAGGGTCTGAAGAATGATTCGAAGGTGATTGGCATGGTCCTCCTCGCTCTTAGAATATACCAAAATGTCATCAATGAATACAATGACAAACAGATCCAAAAACTGACGGAAAACCCTATTCATTAGATCCATGAAATCTGCAGGGGCGTTAGTCAACCCGAAGGACATGACTAAGAATTCATAATGGTCGTATCTGGTTTGGAAAGCTGTTTTGGGAATATCTGACTCTCAAACTTTCAACTGGTGATATCCCGAACGAAAGTCTATCTTTGAAAAACATTTAGCATCCTGAAGTTGATCAAAAATATCATCAATCCTAGGAAGGGGATATTTATTTTTAATCGTGACCTCATTCAACTGGCGGTAATCTATGCACATACAAAGGGAACCGTCTTTCTTTCACACAAAAAGTATAGGTTCACCCCAGGGAGACACACTGGGGCGGATAAAACCTTTATTTAGAAGATCTGCTAGCTATTTTTTTGAATTCTTTTAGCTCTGCAGGAGCCATCCTATATGGCGAAATAGAAATAAGACGGGTATCTGGCAATAAATCAATACCAAAATCTATCTCCCTATCAGGTGGTATTCTTGGGAGATCATCTGGAAAGACTTCTGGGAATTTATTCACTACGAGGACAGATTGAAAAGGGATTTTTGGAACTAGAATCTTTAACCCGAATAAGATGATACAAGCAACCTTTAGGGATAAGTTTACGGGCCCCGAGATAAGATATGAAATGCCCTCTAGGAGCTAGAGAATGTCCCTCCCATTCTATCACCGACTCATTTAGAAAAGAAAAGGTGACTCTTTGGGTCCTACAATTCAAGATGGCATAGCACGAATAGAGCCAATCCATCCCTAAGATGGCATCGAAATCAACCATATCAAGTTCTATGAGATCTGCCTCAGTATCCTGGCTGAAAATAGACACAACATAATTTTTATACACCCTCCTAGCCATAACAGAATCTCCTATCGGGGTAGAAATCGAAAAAAGTTCAGCAATCACATCAGGCTCAAACCCAAAACCAACAGCCACGTATGGGGTCACATAAGATAAGGTAGACTCGAGATCAAGTAATACATACACATCACGAGAAAAGATTTGCAACGTACCGATGACTACATCTGGTGAGGCCTCTGCCTCTTGGCGGTTGGTCAAGGCATACAACCAGTTTCGACCATTTTCGGTAGCTGAAGTGGCACCCTTCTGAGGTGGTGGTGCAGATGAATTTGCCTATGACTTGGCTCCTCCAACATTGCTTTTTGCTGCCGGACAGTTTCTCTAGATATGGCCTGGCTGGCTGCATGAATAACACACCAAAGTGCCAAACTGACATCTCTCTGGATGATTCCTTCTACATCTTCCACAGCATGGATAGGACCGAGAGGTCTGAGCTACACTTTCCTGGGACTGCGTACCCTGTATCCTCAGCCCCTGACTAGACTAAAAATTCTGGGTGCGCTGCTCAGCTATGGGTCTGGACACTGGAGCACTAGCTGCCTACTATGCTTTACTCCAATTCTTTTTCTTTTGCCATTTGCCGCCCTAATTACCGCTCTACTGCTGACTATGACTCTGGTTTGTCGCTCTGGCTCTCTTTGCCTGCCTGTCTTTTTCCCTAGATTCAGCTATCTTCTTTTTCTTCTCCTCAACTTACTGCATGTAGACTGAAAGTCTAGCAAAGTCCATATCCCTGTTCAGCATACCTCCCTGACACTCAAGCACCAGATCATATGAAAGGCTGGAAGCAAACTTCCTCATTTGGGCCCTCATACTACTCGTCATCTCAGGAGCATAACGGGCCAGCTGGTTAAAATTTAAAGTATACTCCTGAACACTCATCTTACCCTGTTTAAGGTTTATGAACTCCTCTACTTTAGCTTCCCTCAGCTCCTGAAGAAAGAATCGGTCAAGAAAAACTTTCACGAACTCGTCCTAAACTGTGGGCTCAGCACTGTCACCCTTCGTATCTTCCCACTCGTTGTACTATTGGTTCGCTATATCTTTTAGCTGGTATGCTCTCGTTGTACCATTGATTCGCTATATCTTTTAGCTGGTATGCTACTAGCTCAACACCCTCCACCTGATCAACATGCATTACTTTAAAAATCTTCTACATTTCATCTACAAACTCATGCGGGTCCTCTTCTACCTTAGCGCCAGAGAACTTGAGCGGGTTCATTCTCATGAACTGGCCCACTCTAGTAACTTTAGAAGTAACAGACGCAGACCCAGTATCCTCCAACCTCTGAGTCTGTGCGGCTACCAATTGTGCCAGCATATGAATAAATTGTCTGAATTCAGCATTAGAAACCTCTCCTTCACGAGGCTAAGTGCGATTGGCCCCCATCCAAAGAGCTTAGGGAGGACTGGTCGGTACAGGAGGTACTCTCGGAGTAGGAACAGGTTCTGAGGTATGAGCTCTGTTACGGGTCTGCATCCCATGGGTGGGATGGACTTCATCATCCTGAGTATTTACGTTGGTGCGACGAGGAGGCATCTCTGGTTTTCTGAAAAGCAAGAGGTCATTGATTAGGGGACAGATTAGACTCTGAAGCACAAACTAAATCACAAAGAAGAGGAATATTCTTAAACGCCTAGTAGTCTCCTACTTATAAATGTGGTGCGCTACACACCCATAAATAAGACTCTACCCAATGTGATTTCGTAGATACCCTAGGACCATGAACTGTGCTCTGATACCAAGTTTGTCACAACCTGAATGAAGGTCCGGCCGTGACGGACATCCTGAACCATGAAGGCCCGGAACGCCCTTCTCTATCTAGTAATCATGCACAATATTCATATAATAAAAGAAGATGTGGAAACATAATTTGCTACGGAAACATGGTTAATTCTGACTTCAACACAAGTATGGAAACTGTAAATCAACTACATCTAAATAACATCTGATTCAGTCTACGAAATCTCTACTACACGAAAATCTAACAACTATCTGAAACTGAGACAAGGCCCCCAGTAGACCAAAACTGAAAAAGTGACATAATCTGAAAAGACAGGCCTTCTGGAATAGAGAAGGCACACCACTGTACAATCTGATCAGCTATCTAAATTATCTACTGCTCATCTGGACCCCTAAACTGAGTCTCAAAACCTGAGAGGTAGCGGGTCAATACAGATGTACTGGTACGCAGAGCATATCCAAAATAATCATTTATAAATCAACATATATGAGAACAATTTAAAATAGTTCATAAGTATATCATATAGTAAAAATTCACATGGGTATTTTAAAGACTCTGTAAAAATCATCTCAATTCTGAGAAATCTGTGTTACTTCTGTGCTAGGTTGTATACCCTACAACTCTGAAAAATTTCATGGGCTATATGAAAACTGCCATTAACTCGGTAGCGAAGCCCCCAACCCAAGTGTGCCGCAAGGGTCGAAGTCTCTGAATCTACTACGCCACACAACCGTCACCAGCGTACAGTAATAATCTACCCATATCAGCAAATACGGTTTCAGGCTAAGAGTTGCTTGAACTCGCGCCTTCTTCGGGTAACCACCTAACCCTCTTTAAGCCCCTTTTTAAAACTCTATCAAAACATGCAGTCTCTGAAAACATACTTTGAAAACATGCTCTGAAAATATACTCTGAAAACATACTCTGTTATGGCATAAATACATATGGTATCGTCATACCATTGACTTGCAAGTCACATCTCTAAGCCATTATTAATCTGTCGTAAATCTCTGTATTCAAAACACAAGTTTTAGGACCACCATTTCAATAATTCAATTCACAGAAACTCTTTCTCAAACCTTATGTAAACACATGCAAGGAACTCATATTTGTCAAGCATTTCAGTAGTACAGTACAAGGTGGTCATGTCAAAGTTCTCAATTCACATGCAATTCTTTCTCTTAAACACAAGAACATATTTATATCAAGGAACACCCTCTCAATAATTTCAAATCATGCTCAAATGCTATAATATTGTGAAAACATCTTTCAAATCACAAAACCATAATATTTAATTCAATACAAGAGAGGGAGTTCATAATTTATGCTCTCAACGATCTTAAATCTCAAATTCCATACATATACATATACATATACATGTAAATTAATTTAGGGGATAGGACCACAAGGTCAAAATAATAGTAAAATTAAAACGTTTGAAGTGCGTAATTTAGAACATAGATTCCAAAACCCCTTTGAAATTCATGCATAAAAATCTAAAAATCATGCTCTAATGGTTTTAAGCACATGTAGTTTTAAGGATAAACCCCACGTACCTCTATATAGAAATTTAAAGGATACTTATTGATGCCCACGGCTTGGGGATTTCAACTCTTCAATTTCTTTTGAAAACCCATGATTGAATCTTGAATTTCTCGAAGGAGAAGTATATGAACTAGGATTTTTGTTTTGAGGAAAATCTTGAGAATGTCATATATTCTACTTGAAGAGGTCTTAATCAATTATTTGGACGTTTTAAGGGGCTTGAAAAAGTCCAAATTACCCTTGTTAACTTCTGAACAAAGATGGAAAAATTAAACTAGGAACCCAATTTTATGGGCCACCGCGACGCGCCACTATCGCGGTGGCTCACTGGAAATTGACGAATGGGAAATTGGGATCCTCCGCGATGCGCCACTATCGTGATGTCCCACTGGAATTTGACAATTTCTAGTTAAACCCTCTCCGCGGCGCGCTAAACACCAGGATGACGATGTTTTTCAATTAGCACATAAAATAGCCCTAACTTCTTCACCGAGTATCCATTTTGGACGAATCTTATATCGACGGAAAGCTTATTCAGTCATCTACATAATGAAAAGTTGAAATATGAGAGATTCCATTGGAAAAAAAAATATAAACCATTCTACAAGATGATGCTTGATATTTTAGGGATAAAATTTAGCTAAGAAAAACTTCGAGGCGTTAAAGATGCATAGGTCGGTTGGGTTGGGTAACGCAGGTTGTCTCTAGTCCTGGTCAGACTTGGGATGCCTATTACGACAAGGCCCTAATTTGGCTCGTATCACCTTCTCTTGTGGAAGGGAGATAGAGGCTTGTGAAAGGATTACAAGCTTTTGGTGATGGACTTAGAGACAATATAGAGCAGGAAAAGTAAGAACTTGTATGTCAGACTATAGATTAAATGGGGTGGCTTGACCCCTGCCCTCTCTCGAGATTTTGGGAAACAAGTTGTTGGAGATGGGGCCTTGGAAGATTAGTAGGGATATGAATAACACGTGAGAAAAGAGAGCTAGTTGTATTTGAGAGATATCTAGATTGGTGCTTGGGGGTGTTGAGCGACAAGTTCAGTAGTCGTTGAGGGGATTAGTGGTGGAATAGAGAAGTTCAAGGCAAAGTGGAATATAAGAAGGTAGCCTTTGTTAATTGGGTAGAATTCAGGGATTAAGAAGAAATAAGTATGAATAAGGGGATCTATAAGGTGGCTAGGATAGTGGAGAAGTTAGTGGTCACAGAAGCTAAGACGACAGCCTTTGAAAGACTTTATGTGGCTCTAGGGGACAAAGGCAGAGATAAGAAACTTTACAGTCTTGCGAAGACGAGGAAGCGGAAGACTTGAAATCTGGATCAAGTAAGTGAATCAAAGATTAGGATGACAAGGTATTGGAGGATGAGACGCTAATCAAGTAAAGATAACAAGCCTACTATCATAAATTATTGAACAAAATAGGTGATAGAACTATTGTGCTGAGGATCTGGAGAACTTTGAGAGACATGTGAAGTTTGTATATTGTGGATGTATTATGGTTGATAAAGTGACACACACTTAGTAAGATGAGTAGGGGGAGAGCGACTCGACCGGATGAGATCCTGATAGAGTTTTAAAAGAGTTCGGGAAAACAGGTATGGAGTAGTTGATTAAGTTGTTCAATGCATTTTTAAGAAGGCTAAGATGTTCGAAGAATCAAGGTGGAGTACAATGGTACCGTTGTACAGAAATAAATGTGGCATCTAAAATTATAACAATTATAGAGGTATTAAATTACTAAGTCACATTATGAAAGTTTGGGAGCGAGTGGTGGAGATAAGGGTGGGGAGAGGTGTGTCTATCTCCAAAAGCTAATTTGAATTCATGTCAAGGTGATCTACTACGGAAGTCATCCATCTACTGCGGAAGTCATCCATCTAGTAAGGAGACTGATGTAGTAATACTGAGAAAAGAAGAAGGACTTATATATGGTGTTCATTAACATCGAGAAATACTACGACAAAGTTCTAAGCGAAATTCGTTGGAGATGCCTTGAGGCTAGAGGTATATGATGTCTTACATTAAGGCGATAAAGGAAATGTATGATGGAGTTAAGATGCTGATTAGGACGGTAGAAGAAGATGCGGAGTATTTTTCTGTGAAACTGGGGTTGCACTAGGAATCAACTTAGTCTTTTTCTCTTTGTCGTGGTGATAGATATATTGACATAGTGTATCCAAGATGAACTATTTTAGTGTATGTTATTTGCAAATGACATAATATTAATTGATGAGAAGTGTAGCGACGTGAAATATGGGTTGGAGGTGTGGAGACGAACTCTAAAAGCTAAAGGGTTTAAGTCTAACAAGACCAAAATAGAGTATCTAGAGTGCAAATTCAATAAGGAGTTGCATGAGAAAGGCGTGGAAGTGTGACTGGACACTTAAATTCTCCCCAAGAGTAATCACTTCAAATATCTTTTTTGTATTACCCTGGATAGTGGGGTCATAGACGATAATGTCACTCATCGTTTTAGTGCGGCGTGGATGTAGTAGAGGCTTGCCACTGGAGTCTTGTGTGATAAAAATATACCACCAAAACTTAAAGATAAGTTTATTGAGTGGTGGTTAGACTAACGTTGATATATGAAATGGAGTATTGGCTAGTCAAAAATCCCAATATTCAAAAAATACATGTCGTCGAGATGAGGATGTTGAGATGGATGTGTAGACATACTAGGTGTGACAGACTTAGGAACGGGGTTATTCGAGATAAGGTGAGAGTGACCTTTGTGGTGGATAAGATGAGGGAAGCGAGATTGAAATGATTTAAAAATGTGATAAGGCGAGGTTCATACGTCCTAGTGAGGAGGTGCGATAAGTTGGATATAGTAGGAACGAAGAAGGGTAGAGGTAGGTTGAAGAAGTATTAAGGTGAGGTTATTAGACAAGATATATCCCATATTTAGGTTACCGAGGATGACAGATATGGATGATGCGTATTAGAGTAGAGGTTAGTCAGATGGGAGCGTTGTCGTGCATCATAGTATATTAGCTTAGGATTTAGCCGTAAATATCTATCATTTTTTTATTGTGCTTCAATTATCACACTATTTTGTGAATGATTATTACTTTTCTCGTAGATTTTACACTATTACTTTGTTAGTTGTCATATTTGCTTCACTACTTTCCTCTTTTTTGTACCTGAATTTGCTACACTTAAGTCAATAATCTTTTAAAAATAGTAGCTATTGCTATTTTGAGATAAATAATCTATATCTATAATCTAATATCTATATCTATATCTATAATCTATAATTTATAATTTATATTTATAATCTATAATATATTAAAAGTGTGAACGGTCTTAGAAATATCGTTTGAACTTTTGTCCTTCATTAAAATTCTTTGTTTCAGACAAAATCATCTTTTTTACTATTTTTTTCCTAATATTTAAGAGTTTAAAATTAATTAAATATATTTATGGTAAATCTTTCCTTATTAGAAGTCATCAGAATTAATAACAACTAATATTATCAAATAAATTTGATTATAATAAGATTTAAACTATACATCTACATCTACAATATATTATATCCATTAACCAATTGAAACTTTTGATAGTAAAATATATATGTGCTTTCAATAAAATATATGTTTTGAACCTTTTACACTTTATTAAAAATTTCAAAATAAATAAAATTCTTTAATTTTAAATAATTAAAAATTATACGTGCGAGCCTGCGCTAAACTAGTTTTGAAATAACGTGTTCCCAATCATATGACTCCTAAGGTATTTGTAAATCCTCAAACCTTTCTTAAGAACCTTTCTTCACCGTTCCCGAAGAATCAGCACACAGATACCCAATCCAACTACGATTCTTCTCTCAGCTTAACTTCCCCTTTTTTTTTACACCAATGGCGTGCCACTCCATTATTTATACCCGCCCCCACCCCTATTTACCCCGTGACCCCCCTCTCTCCGCCGCCTCATATTATCGGCATAATCTCCCCACACTCAATTTTCACTACAAAAAGGTACTTTAATTAACCCCACTCAACAACCCTCATTACGACCCCTTTTCTTATAGATATTTATTTATTTGTTGGTTTTTGGTGTCCACTATGTTTATTGAATTTGTGTATGGGTTTATTTAATGCCCTTTTTAGGAGTTTTCTTTTTTTTTATTGGTACTAATTTTTTTTAGTGCATTTAATATTTTACACAAAATAATCAGATTATGGCAAATAAAGAATTCATGTAATCTTCGTATAAAAGTAGATTTTCTGCTTTTTGTTATTTTTTGTGGTGTAGGTTTGTAATTTTTATACTGGAAGGAGGAAGAGTGTGGTTTGTTCAATGGCGGCGGAGAACAAAGTGATGTCTGGTGATAGAATGCTGGTAAAAAGTTCACTCTTCTAATTCTTTGTTTGGTTGTTTGGTTGAGCATAACTGATAATGTTGTTAATGTTGTTGTCATGTGATCTCGAGATCACGGCGTGAAAATAACTCGTGCAGAAATACAGTTTTTTTAATTAAAAAAAAAAAGGAAATGTAGGATAAGATCTCGTATAATAGAACCTTGTGGTTTGATCTTTTCCGGACGTTCGGGACCTTGCAGTCTTACTCTTGCAGAAATGCAAGAAATGCTGGGGAAGACGGCACAAATTAGACCCTTGTGGTCAAGGGCAGCTCAAGCACTTTGTTTTTAGCCTAACGCTAAAAACAAATGGATGCCTTAAATTTTTAAGAAAAATATTTATTAATTTTTAGAAAAATAAATATATTTTTCTATTAAGTTTACATTTAAAATTTTTTGAGATGCAAAGTTAATATTTTTTTATAGCGATTTCTTCTATTAATTCTTTTTCCGTCAATATAACTAATGGATCTAATGTTTTTGGGACATATTACATTAAATTTTAAATATACATCAAATTTCTTTTAATAATTTTTTACTTTTTTATAAGAAATTTATTTTCTCTACGAATAATATTTAATATTTTTTTATAAAAAGTATATAATCTATTATCGTGAAAAAAAAATAAGGCCTCTCAAATTTGGGGCCTAAGGCGGCTGCCTATTTTCTCAATAGGTAGAGCCAGCGCTGCTTGTGGTCCAGTCCTTTCCTAGGCCGTGCATAGTGGGATTTTATAGTGGGATTTTAGTGTACCATGCTGCCTCTTTTAAGGAATTTGATGGGAATCTTTTGTTTTGGATTTTCTTTTAACTCTTTCTGATGATGGGACAAAATGGTTTTCTAGTAAACAAATAGAGAAGTTATTTAATGTAATTGTTTATGTTGTAATGTTAATTAATAATTTTTGGTTATTATATAGGTGTTTGTTCCGCCACATCCTCTGATTAAGCACTGGGTTTCGGTTCTTCGAAATGAGCAGACGCCTTGCCCTGTTTTCAGTATGTAAAGATCTTCTAATTGATGTAGAATTGTTTTTCAATGAAGAAATTATACTGTTTAAATTAACTTTTGTTAGGAATTATAGTGAACTGGATTTGAAGAAAGATAATCCCTGAGGGGTGAAGTCTTGAGTCTGTTACTGAATTGTATCAGTCTCTTATACAACAACAAAAAACCCAAACAGTGGGGTCTGGGTAGGGTAAAATGTACGCAGTCCATACCACTACCTCCGAAGAGGTAGCAAGGCTGTTTCCGATAGACCCCCGGCTCAGGACAAAGAATAATAAGTAAATTCATAATAAAGCATAAAACACGTTGGAACAATAAAAATAAGGCACCCACACAGTAGAACCCTATACTAACAAACCAAAGGCACCCTCACCCACCATACCCCCACCCCAAAGCTCTCCTAACTTCCGACTACAGCCCACCCGCAGGCACTAACCTTCTACTCTTATCCGCGTCCTCCACACCTTCCTATCTAGGGTCATGTCCTCCGTCAGCTTCAACTGCTCCATGTCCCGTCTAATCACTTCCCTCCAATATTTCTTTGGCCTACCCCTACCCCGCCTGAAACCATCGAAAGCCAGTCTCTCACACCTACGAACTGGGGCATCCGCGCCCCTCCTACTCACATGCCCGAACCATCTCAACCGAACTTTCCGCATCTTGTCCTCCACCGAAGAAACTCCAAATTTCTCCCGAATAATCTCATTCCTAACCCTATCACTCCTAGTAAGCCCACACATCCAACGCAACATCCGTATTTCCGCCACCTTCAATTTTTGGATATGGGCTTCTTTACTGGCCAACACTCCGCTCCATATAACATGGCTCTGTAAAATTTTCCTTTAAGTTTGAGCGGCACCTTCTTATCACACAACACTCCCAAGGCTAGCCTTTACTTCATCCAACCTGCCCCAATCCGGTGGGAGATATCCTCATCAATCTCACCATTTCCCTGAATCAAGGACCCGAGATACTTAAAACTATTCCTCCTACACACCACCTGAGAGTCCAACCTAACTACCAACTTGTCCTCCTGCCTCAAGTCATTAAACTTGCATTCCATATACTCTGTCTTGCTCCTACTCAACCTGAACCCTTTAGACTCAAGTGTTTGTCTCCAAACCTCCAATTTATCATTCACACCTCCCCGCGTCTCATCAATCAGCACTACATCATCCGCAAAAAGCATGCACCAAGGCACCTCACCTTGAATACGCCGCGTTAAAACATTCATCACCAAAGCAAATAGAAAAGGGCTAAGAGTCGATCCCTGATGCAACCCTTTCAGGATCAGAAAATGCTCAGAATCTCCTCCCGCCATCCTCACCTGGGTCTTAGCTCCTTCATACATGTCCTTAATCGATCTGATGTAAGCCACCGGGACCCCACTCACCTTCAAGCATCTCCAAAGAACCTCCCTAGGAACTTTGTCGTTTGCCTTCTCCAAGTCGATAAATACCATGTGGAGATCCTTCTTCCTTTCCTTATACTGCTCCACCAGTCTTTGCACAAGGTGAATTGCCTCCGTCGTCGAGCGGCCGGGCATAAAGCCAAACTGGTTCTCCAAAATAGACACTATCTTTCTCAACCTCCGCTCTACCGCTCTTTCCTAAATCTTCATAGTATGACTCAACAACTTAATACCCCTGTAGTTGTTGCAACTCTGGATGTCACCCTTGTTCTTATATAGAGGAATCATGGTGCTCCACCTCTACGCCTCAGGCATTTTTGCAGTTTTGAAAATGCTTAAACAATTCGGTCAACCACCTTAAACCAGCCCTGCCAGCAAACTTCCAAAAGTCCACAGGGATCTCGTCTGGCCCTGTCGCCCTACCCCTCCGCATTCTGCAAATAGCCTACTGACCTCCTTCACCTCAAAACACCTATAATACCTGAAATCGCGACACCTCTCTGAGTTCTCCAGCACCCCTAGCACAATGTCCCTGTCCCCCGCATCATTCAAAAGTCTGTGAAAATACAACTGCCATCTTCTCTTAATATGAGCATCCTCCACCAGCATACTACCATCCTCCCCCTTAATGCACTTCAGTTGGTCTAGGGTCACGCCCCTTTCTCTCCCTTGCCTTAGCAAGCCTATACAACCTTTTTTCCCCACCTCGCTCCTCCAACCCCGCATACAAGCTCTCAAAAGCTGCCGTCTTAGCAGCCGTAACTGCTAACTTAGCCTCTTTCCTAGCTAACTTGTACTCTTCCCTACTAGCCCGTTTATCCTCTTCATCCGTACTCTTAACCAACTTAGCATACGCCCCCTTCTTAGTCTCCACTTACTTCTTTACGTCTTCATTCCACCACCAATCCCCCTGCCGCTGACCGGCCCGGCCCCTCGAGACACCCAACACCTTTCTAGCTGTCTCCCTGATACACCTAGCAGCCCTATCCCACATACCATCTATGTCGCCCCTACATTCCCACACCCTCATCTCTGCCACCTTCTCCCCTGTCTCCAACGCACTAACCGGAGTCAAGCCCTCTCCCCCACTTAATTCTAGGACGCCCCTCCCCTCCCTTCCTTTTCCTATCCTTTTTTAAGCCCAAATCCATCACCAGAAGCCTGTGCTGGGACGAAAGGTTCTCACTCGGTATGACTTTACAGTCCTTGCAAAGCACCCTATCCCCCTTCTGAAGCAGCAGAAAGTCAATCTGCGTCTTAGCTATTGCGCTTCGGAAGGTGACCAGGTGATCCTCCTTCTTCGGAAAGCTCGAATTCACTACTACCAACCCAAAGGCCCTCGCAAAATCGAATAAAGCAACTCCTTCATCATTCTTCTCCCCAAAACCATAACCCCCATGCACATCGCCATAGCCCCCCGGTACCACCCCGATGTGACCATTGAAATCCCTTGCTACAACAATCTTCTCAGAGCTAGGCACGCCTCTTACTACCTCGTCCAAAACCTCCCAAAACCGCTTCTTCTCCTCCCCGCCCAAGCCCACCTGAGGCGCATAAACACTACACACGTTCAAAGTACACCCCCCAATGCCTAACTTAATCGTCATCAGCCTATCGTTGACCCTCTTAATCTCCACTACTTGCCCTTTAAGTTCTTCATCTGCTAAAATGCCTACTCCATTCCTATGCCTATCACTCCCCGAGTACCAAAGCTTGTAACCATCCACATCCCTGGCTTTAGACCCTACCCACTTGATCTCCTGAACACACGCAATACTAATCCTCCTCTTTCTAAGAGTCTTCGCCAGCTCTATTGACTTACCCTGGAGGATTCCTATGTTCCAAGACCCCACCCTCACCCTATCTATACTAGTAACACGTCTACCTTTACTACCCTTCACTCCACACCCCACCCCCGACCTAACACCATACTTTGCCCCCAGTCCCAAACTAGTCCTCCTCTCTTCCCCTACCCTAACACCCGTCCCCAGGCCCAAACCCCTCTGACATGACCCTACCCTGTCATCGACGCCCAAAGCCACCCTTCCAGAAAAACAAACAAAGCAAGAAACAAAACTAAACTACGATAGAAACAAAAACTAAACTATGATAGCAACAAAAACTAAATATCAGGGAATATAGGGCACACGAATGGCCTAGCACCAAAGACAGCAAAACCAATAATAAAAGCAGTGCAAGATAGGACAACGGATAATCCGAACAGATTAAACGCAAGTCAAGATACAGAAGATAATACAATACTTAATATGAAGAATGAAATAGCAAAGGTTAGAAGTCACCGGGTTACGTTTGTAGAACATGTCTTCTTTTCCTGCGTGGTATGTTGGACCTCAGCAAACGGATGCAGAAACTGGTCACCGGGGTACTATCGCCGGAGCTTCGCCGGAGTGCTGCCGGAATCAAATCTGGTACCGTTGGAATCCGAGCTAGTCGAAATCAGCCTCAGCTTCATATGTGCCCACCGGAATCAGTCGCTTTTGACCGGATCTGCGCACTGCCTATGTCGTCGGAGTCGCACGGCTGGTGACCTACCCCGATGATCTCGTCGGTCATCAACTCCCGCGAGGATGTGAGGGAAGACGGAGGCAGCGGCGGGGGTTGCTGTTTGTTGTCGCGTTGAGTTCACCAGAGAGGGAGGGATAACGGAGGTGGCGTGATGGTGGCAGCGTGACCGCGGGTGGATCTGGATGATGGAGATGGGCGACTGCTTGGAGGCGTGGGTGGTTTGACGGTTGTTGCTGTTGGTCGACGGAGAGGACGATCGGGGAAGCCGACGGGATTTCGCCGGCGATGTCGAGAGAGGGGAAAGCCGGCGAGGTGACTGGTGGTTGGCCGGCGGCTTCTCTTTTGCCTTAGAGAGAAGGGAGAGAAGAGAGATAGAGAGAGAAGGGAGAGCTCAATTCACATGTATCAGTCTCTTATGTACGGAAATATTAAGTTGCACCATTTTGAATTATATTCCTAAACGTGAGACGTTATTTTTGGTCTACCTCGTCTCATTTTGGCACCTTCAGTCATGATAGTGTTGTACCTACTATAAAACGTATATTTTGAGGTGTATGCTGGACATGGCCAAACCATCTCAAGCTTGTCCGTTATGTTTGGTACTTGCACCTTTTGTCGGATGCAACCATTTCTAATATTGTCTAATACTTGTGTGGCCGTACATCCTCACAATCTCTACATTTGTTGTGGTTTATCGAGCCTTAAAGACCGAATGTTCTCTCTTACATTACATTGTTAGTCTCACAAAATTCTCTACCCATGAGGTAGGGGTAAGGTTTGTATACACTCCACCCTCCCAGATCTCATTTTGTGGGACTACATTATGTATGTTGTATTGTTGTTGTTGTTGTTGTCTCACTGCAATTGCACAGAACTTACTTTTCACTTTGTTAGCTATCTTCCTGTCACATACAATCAAGTAACTATATGGAGCTTGAGAAGCACCTAGTGATATGACTTTAGGCAAGAAGTCAAAGCATGTTTAGGACCTGAGAATTTCTAGGCTTTGTCAAATCACATTAGCGTTATGCTATGTCTATGTCGATAGACTTAGATTATTCTTTGCTTAAAATGTCTGATTAGACTAGTACTCGTCTTCAATCCATTCTGCTTGTATGATATGGATTTGACAGTCTTTTTTAATCAATTAGAGTATATATTAATTGGATGTTTGCCTTGTAGAGAATGCCATGGCTGAGCTTGGTAGATTGCTGATGTATGAAGCTTCAAGAGATTGGTTGGTGAGTTATACTAGTGTGTGTTTTCTATAATTATGTATGAAAAACGCTATTAGTGTAAATTTATAAGTTCATTAAATGTAGCAAAGCTGGATGCTCACATTGAAAATGACTTCATCTTGTTTCGATATTTATGCAATTGAATTAAAACTTAACCACCCTTACCTATAAGCCATAGCAATGCCAATGGTTCTGTGAACAATCTTCCTTTCCAAATGCTGGCTTTAAATACTTCTCATCATCATTATTGCAGCCTACCATAGCAGGAGAGATCCAGTCACCAATGGGTGTTGCATCTGTGGAATTCGTTGATCCAAGGGAACCTGTTGCAGTAAGTTTTTAATTTCTGCATCTTTGTAGTCCAAAAACTCAGCTTTTGCTTTCTATTCGATTCTTTCTTTGGCGTCCTCCCTATTGGTTCATGACATGGTTATTAGTTTTGGTTTCTTTACGGGAACCTAATGACTAACAATTCTGGTGGTTGTGGTTTTTATCATATATCTGTGAGACTTGATCTTTCATAAAAGATAATTTGAAGATATCCCAGGGTCAATCATGCACCTGTGTTCCATGCTTTACAGATTGTTCCCATCTTGAGAGCTGGTCTGGCTCTCGCAGAGCATGCATCATCAATTTTGCCAGCAACAAAGATGTATCATCTGGGTGAGGACAAGTTTACAATCATCTTTTAGCACTGGAAACTGGAACCTCTCATTTTCCTAACCGGTTGGTGTGGGTATCCATTGGACTACAAATTCTAGATAAATTTGGTGTTATCATAAGGTGGTTGGACTTATAATGGTGTGACAATCTACTGCTTCAACGAGTATCACATACATGATCATGCTCACTTATTTGTATAGAATACCTATCATTCAAAACAGAGTTTCATTTTCAATCACATTAACTCTGAATCTGATTTCCAAATGTAGTCCTATACTTTGTTCTTTTTGTGTTTCTTTTCATTTCTTTATTTTCGTGTTTTTAATTCTTCTTTTCATTCTCAAATTAAGGGGTAAGCAGAAATGAAGACACACTTCAGCCCACTGTATACTTGAACAAGTAAGTATCTTTGTGGAATCTTTGATTTTTGCTTACTATTGTATCACTTGGTACTAGGTATCTGTATAAACAGGCCGGCTTAAGGCCAAAGCAAGGCTTTATATTTCACCAGAATAGAGACCCAAAGTATTTAGGATTTAGTTAGTTTTACGGCTCAATCTTTTTATTTTTGGTTGAAAAAAATACATTAAAACATGTAGAGAATTTTTTTTCTAGTTGATGGTAACTAAAAAAAATAAGACCACTTAAA
The DNA here is from genome assembly GCF_002878395.1 of Capsicum annuum. Classification (NCBI taxonomy): domain Eukaryota; kingdom Viridiplantae; phylum Streptophyta; class Magnoliopsida; order Solanales; family Solanaceae; genus Capsicum; species Capsicum annuum. The sequence goes on from NC_061119.1 coordinate 40,889,851, forward strand.
AGAAAAAAAAAAGATACGGGTATATGAGTGTCATATATTGACTTACTTTTAACAGACAATAAAAAAAAAAAAAAATTGAAATTATGGATTCTATAAAAGAGTAAGTCTCAGTCTAGTTGAGTTAGATGCTAATGAAATTCAAAACGAAGAGTAAAATAGTGACAAGGCTATCATAAAAACCTTTACCCAATATCTGTAAAAAGCAGTGTTGTAAAAGGCGAGCGCCTCGTCGCCAATGGCGAATGGCGAGGCGAGGCTAGCCTATGTCGCCTCTTCAGTCCATGGCGTGGCGAAAATCAAAAGGCGAGGCCTTTGCGAGAAAGGTGACATGGCGAGGCGAGACGGCGAGAAAGGCGACGCCTTTAAATTGTTTTTAAAAAAATTAGGATTTTAGGTATATAAGCTCATTTTAGGGTTTATTTACACATTTTAACACTACCAACTTACAAATTGGTGACTGCGGCTGCTACCATTCATCTCACAAGTTTGATTCCGGCGACCAGCGACTTTCGAAACTCCGATAAGCCGTGATTTCTATTTTTTTCTTCTTTCTTCTTCTTCTTAATCCAGTGACTGGATATGCCTTTTGGTGCTGTTATTTCTTCCTCTTTTTATCTTCTTTTTCTTCTACTTTTCGGCGGCCGGCATCATCTGTAACAATGAACTTGTGACATGCTCACATGCACTGTTACAGTGTTACTGTTATAACCAGTGGTAATATTAATATACTTATTATGTAATTTGTTTTCTTATAACTTATTATGTAATTTCTTTTAATAACTTATGTAGATTGTAGAATTAACATAGCATGATGGTAATATTAATATACTAATTAAATTATTTTATCATTAACAGCTTTCAATTTCCATGGCGTCCCAATCTACTAGTAGCAAACAAAAGGACATAGGATGGAATTATGGTACACAAGGACCGACAAAAGATGCGGTGATTTGTAATTTTTGTCGACGTACCATGAATGGCGGCATTACTCGATTCAAACAACACTTGATAGGATATTGAATTATTGAGTCATTTAAGTTCTAGACTTTTAGTATCTATATATTATATATTTTTAATTCTTGACTTGATATATTTCCTAATATATGAGTGTTATTAAAATTTTGATCATTTATATATTATTTTAATTTTTTATATTAATTATCGCCGTACATTCAAAAGGCGCTCGCCGCGTGGCGAGGCGGCGCCTTGTCGCCTTTCGCCGTCCAAAACACTGCTAAAAAGATTGAAAAAATGATTGAAAAGAATTATCGATGAAATTGATTATAATTAATAATTTGTATCTAAAAAAGTTAAACAATATATATGATTTTTTTAAAAGATTTTTTTTTTAATGCCCCTTTTTAGTATTTGGCTTTAGACCACTAATTTGATTGAGCCGCCCAATATATATAACATATGGCATGCTTTCGTACAATCAGTGCACATTGTTGCTCCATTTCTTCTTTTGTTTGAGCTTGAATTATTTGTTTGACTTTTGGCCACCCAACTTTGCGATAAATTTTTGCAACTCTTTTCATCCATAGGTTGCCTGATAAATTTCCTGAAGGTTCTCGTGTGTTTGTTGTGGATCCAATGCTGGCAACTGGTACAAACACTTTCCCCCCTATATTTCTGTAATTTTCTTATTTATGGAACTTGTGGTTCACATGTCATTTTTCCATTTTCACTCTTATCTAAATCTCCTATCTGTATGCTTGAGATTCTGTATGTTTGAGGTTCTACCAGTATTTACTTGACCAAAACAAGGTGTTGCTTGAGCATTGCAGAATATTGACCAATGGGATAGATGCTCCCTATTATCGTACTTATATCGCTACACTCCATCTCGCAAAGATAATTTGTCCCCTTAGACTCTATGTAGGGATGTCAAAATCAGCTATGCACTTTTTTTTTTTTTTTTGAGGATGGTAACCGTTAGTCTAATATATATCCACAGAGGCACTACATCCAAAAGATGTAGTACCTATTCAAAAGTATTACATACTACATTAGTCCTTCTTCCTTCTCTATTTCTTACAAGTAGTCTAGTACATCAAAAATGTCTTCGGTTTGCATTAATATATCCTGTTTACACCAAAAATAAAACAAAGCTAACCAGTTCATCTTGAGACTATGAATGTCATTCTGCTTGTCTTGAAAACATCTCTGATTTCTCTCATTCCACACTGTCCACCAAATGCACGCTGGGACAATCTTCCATCTCTCCTCCTTTGAACTTACATTGCCATCATTGTTCCAGGAACGCAATACACCTCTAATGCTACCTGGTTTCACCCAGTTTATCTTCCTTAGGACAATAAATATTCTCCATAATTGTTCTGTCCATTTTCAATGTAAAAAGAGATGGTTGATTGTCTCCCTTTGCTCTCCACATAGAAAGCATCTTGAGCAGAAATGAAATCCTCTTCTGTTGAAATTCTCATGTGTCAAGACAGCTTCCTTTGCTAGTGACCAAGTGAAACAATTCACTTTGTATGGAAATTTGGTCTTCCAGATCATCTTCCATGGCCAGTTCTCTTCTCTGTGGTTTGATAAGTTCAGTGACTTATATGCTGATCTAACAGTGAAAACTGCTGACCCTTCTTCCTTGCATACCATGGTATCCCTTTCTTCATTCAAATTGTTAAATGCCACCATTGTGGAGTAGAAAGTTGCTACTCTACCCACTTCCCAGTCATTTAGATATGTTCTAAAATTTAGGTTCCAACCTTGCCCAGTCCACATATTAGCTACGGTTGCTTGTTATTGCAAACATAAACTGAAGAGATCGGATACTGTTGTTTAAAAGGGGCTTGACCTATCCAATTATCATGCCAGAAGGAAACCTTCAGCTATGCACTTTTTTAACCTAACAAATAACTGTTGGGTTAGGCATATATTTCCAGTTTGTGCATAATCATAAGACTTGGGGTCAAAACTTTATTCAACGCTTCTTGTTTTGAACTATGCTTGCTCTACTCTTCATATTGGTATCTCATTCTCTGAATTATTTCCTGTCTTGCCGCCAAATTGCTGGATTGCGATTAAGCTGAATTTATAAACAATTATAGGCTCCATCCTCATTGGCTTTAATTTGTCCAGTATTTGTTGGAATAGAGCCACTTACTGTCTTATATGAACACACTTAAACTATTCAAGTGGATGATGTGTTCAGCAATTTTGCTGGAGTAATACACCATTACCAATCCCTCCTCCCCCCTCCCCCCTCTCCTCCTCCTCCCTTCCCTTATTTATGAGTTAGAGGCCTAGTTACCAAGATTGCATAGGGGGTGTATTCGTCGTGTCTCTCGTGATGGAAGTACTTCCCCTGGAAAGCCCCTCCAACGAGTCCAGATTAATTGCTACTGAACTTGGTCTGTCTTTTGTGGCAAACATTTGATATTTCCTTCATTTCAGTTTGTGTAGTTGAATGAGTGCATCTCGTAGAATGTTAGGATAGACGTGTATAATCTCGTGGTTGTAGCTATAAGTCCTCAAGTCTTATGCTTTTAAAGTAATTGTCACCTGATTTTTTTTTTCATCTGACGGGATTTTCTGCATCTTCCTAGGTGGTACAATAGTTGCAGCAATTGACCTAGTCAAGGAACGTGGGGTTGACAATAGTCAGATTAAAGTGGTAGGTTCCCAACATATTCATTCAGGTTTATTTGCTAAAATATTTGTTTGCTCCAGATATTGCGACTGATATTTTGCCTCAAACCTTGCATGTTTAAATACTTGGTGGTGAGGACCCCTCTCTTTGGTCTTTCAAGCAGTTACTGCATTTGCTACAAGCAATTTCTGAAAACCCCATCTTGAAACATGTGTAAAACAATGGACTAACTCTATGAGTTTAGATCACTATTATAATTTTCAATACTCAATACATACTGAACTGAAAATACTCTGAATGAACATTTGTTTCAGTGAGTGTTGGTTTTGAATTTTTGATGTCTCTAGTTACATTTATGTTTTCAACTCGCTGATTACACGTAAATCACGACTTGCATCTTTCAGATATGTGCAGTGGCTGCTCCTCCTGCTCTCACGAAGCTCAGTGAGAAGTTTCCGCGGTAACTCGTCTAACATCTCAAAGTCTATCTTTCTTCTGTATTTGTGAATCATGTCAGTAATTCTTGTTTCTCGATTAAACAGATTACACGTATATGCTGGAATACTTGACCCAACTGTTAATGAGAAAGGGTAACCACTTGTTGAACAACCTTTTACTTACCTTGCTCACTTCTCTAAAAATAGCACACCTGCCTCATGCCATTACTGTTTTCTGCTCTATAATTTTCAGGTTTATCATCCCCGGATTGGGAGATGCTGGAGACCGTAGCTTTGGCACATGAAGTAATGCGAATCAGCTGATGAAATTTCTTGCCATATCATTCTTTTTAGAAATGAAACAAAACCTTGTGATGATGGAAGTTGGACATTGAACACCATGTTGCTTATCTTGTTTTCCACCAATCATTGTTTCCCAATTTTGGATCCTTGAGGAGGTATTATATAATAAGCGTAGGGCAAAAGACATGCTAAAGTTCTTTCTTGCGTCTCTTTCAATTCTTAAGCTGTGTGTGGTAGAGAATTATGAACAAGTACGAAACAGCTTGAAATGAAATGAAAACCCCAAAGTTATGGCGATCCTATCATTTTTCAACAGTTCTCGTGTCTCTGTATTTTAGCAACATATAATCGACCAAATTAATTTCTGAGATGCAAGATTGATTTGGTAGGATTTGCTCCCGGTAGCCAGTTTTACATGTATTTACGTTCAAAATGGAGATTTTTAACTTCCATCTCACAGGTCAAAACTTTATTCTGTTAGCTAAAACATCAAGGGCTCATTTGGTACGAGGGATGAGGAATAATTTATTTCAGAATTATATTTAGGGCCCGTTTGGCCATGTGAGATGAAATCATGATTTGAAATTATATGAGATGAAGTTGAAGTTTTGTTTAGACATGTAATTCGGACTTTTTAAGTTGTATATATTCTCTTAAATATGAAAACCTCGTAAGTTGTGAACACTATCGAAACTGCCCAATTCTATATACAATTTTACCTAATGATCAAAAGTTCATAACAAAAATATAATACACTATCTAAAGTTATTGTTATCTTAGATATTGTTATCCCACCTTCAATGGGTTTATTCCATGTTTGTAGGAATAAAATCATTGCATAACTTACCCCGAAATTGTATTGTTATCTGTATCTGGGCTATTTGGTTGGAGCTTATTGATTATCATAGAGCTTTAGTTTTGGAGTGTGCATAAGTTGAATTATAATATGAATATATGCAAGTGCCTTGTTCTTTTAACAAAAGCTGATAGTTTTTGGACAATCAATAAGCTAAACTCTTGCGTACACACTATCATATATTTGCTGCCTTAGTCTTCACATCACTATACAACATTAATCATTAAACAAAACCAATCAGTAACATCGCATTTAGTTCAAATACAGCGAATTAAGTACTAACGAATTATTCAGCTCATCCCATTGTTTGATAGAAGGGGAGCGTTAGACTAACTGTTAAAATTGTTGCCATGTGATCAGGAGGTCACGGATTCTAGCAATGAAAATAGCCCCGAGCAGAAATGCATCTCAAGGCTGTGCACATTTGATCCTTGTGGTTCAATCCTTCCCCGGATGTCGTACATAGTGAAAGCTTTAGTACATCGGATTGTCCTAACTGTCTTTTGATACTGCTAGAAGAGAAGTTCTAAAATCAAAATTTCTGTCAAATGACTAAAGGCATGACATTTGTCTTTACCTTGACACAAATGGCGAAGCCACCTCTATCAAAAAAAAATAATTTATGTATGTTGAATTATCTTCAACTTCTTTGTGTGATAGATACTCTTTTATTTTAATTTTTTTTTAGCGAATATTTTGACTCCGTCACTGCCTAAATTATGACTTGCTCTTTCTACAGCTTTAAGAGAATAGATCTCTTAACACAAAACATATGACAATACAATTGAGTATTGACCATTGAAAGAACATGACACAAATGGGTGATAAGAAACAATGGACGTATATATAATTACTCACAATCACTAAACAAAAGCTAGTAGAAGAATTAACCTAAAATATAGCAAAAAATATCGAAGCTGTCCTTAAAATATAGTGTAAAAGTAAACTATCAAATGAATTTTTCTGATGTTTGAATTGCATATTCACTAGTCATACACCGCCATAACCACCATCACAAGTGCAAGCACCAGTGCCACTGCTTTTATCACCTTGAGAACGTGGTTTGCTGCTAAGGCAACAACAGATGAGACCTAACAGTAACATAAAAATCCATACAGAAGCTAAAGCCTGTACATATTTCATATCATATCCCATAATTAATCAATATTCCCTTCAATATTTATTCCTTATGAACTTTGAGACAATTACTAACCTTCGACACAACATTTAGTGGCTTAGCTCTTCGTGCTTCCCTCAGGCTTTCTTATCAAGAGAACTCACTTACTTCATTAGGAAAACTGTGACACCAATTATATTAGTAGCTATCTTGGAAAAAAGATGAGGAAAAGAATGTTGGAATATAAAAAAAATAATGGGATCTTTTTACTTTATTAAGCTGAAGAGGAGGGAAAGGTGAAGGAGATATTTGGTTTATAGAAATAGGGTAGTGGTGCACATATGATGATTTGTATGAAGCCAAGACAGATGGACCAACTGATTCCCCTTCTTTATTTTCATTTCCCTTTGGTGTAATATTCTCCGTTGTGTTAAATTCGTACAATTTCTCCAAAGGATCTCGCAATAAGATTGTCATTATATCTTATACTTAGCTTTTCTATTTTATTAACTAATGCGAGATTTTCATTAGCACAATTTCTCGCAAGCCAATATGACTTGCTTTGTATCTTGAATCTTATTTACTTCTCATATTTAGTCGTATTGGGTTCCCCACCTGCATGGCTTAACAACAAAATGTCTAAATCATGTCCTACAAATCAACACTTCACTTTACTTCATACACACATCGGGCAAGTTTTAGCCATGCTAGTTAGGTTACGTGATTATCGATGCTTTAGTGTAAAGTGCAGATGGTGTCCACCAAGAATCATATCGGACACGGTATCACTTTAAATCGGGTGAACTTTGCACAAAAGTATTAGTATTAGGTTACATGTCCAATATGCTTACAGCTACATCAACTTCCTCATATTTTAATAATATATTAAAAGGTCCTTTTACCTTAATAATGAGGCAAGCTTTAAAACAACTAATCGTACGCTTCGAATTGACACTAGTTAATGAAAGCAGAAAAGGAATTAATAACCCAAAAAGTTGAGTCTCATGCAATTAAGTTTAACATCCATCACCTCTTTGAAATCCGTACTTCTGAAAATCAAAATACAACCAAGTACGATACTTTACTTGAATTCGAATAAATGTTACTACATTGTGCTTGAACAATTAAACAAACAACATCAACTAGCTATTTGGTGAATAATATAAGATAGTGAGGAAAAGCCAGAGGGCATCTTCCTTGAGCATTTTAGCCAGCCAACTGCATAGGATGGCACTTTTCAAAGTCCTTTACAAGTGACTTCTCTAGACGTGTCATACACTATTTCAAAGGAATTTCAACATGTACATTAGGTCATTGCACTTTTGTCCACCAATTTTAAGCTATGTTTTTAATTTATGTCCTTCACAATAAATAACTATATGCCACAGCCACAATTAGACATTTAAAACACCCACAATTTCAAGGATAAAAATTAAAAACCAAGTCATAGCAAATGTGCAATTTTATGATGCTTTCCCCTATATTCCTCGAGTAATTTAGTAGTCCCTCAGTTCACTTCTAGTTATCCATTATACTAAAAATACATTTTCATTTTTATTTGTCACTTTAAGTATATCAAGAGAAAAACATATTTTTTTCATGCTTCACCCTCAACATTGATTATTTATTCCTCAAATTGTTTTTCACTATTTAAAACTAAACATCAATTAATATCATGAGTATTGTAATAATTTACTCATACTAACCATTGTTTGTAAGAGGTTTACACTATCCATCTAGAGGCGTGCAAAATCCAACGTGGAACCAACAAACCAATGTCCAGCATGTAGAGCTAATTTCACTTGAAAAAGTGAACCAATAATCCGTGCAAGTCATACTAAACTTCTCACGCAAATCATTTGAAACCTCCACAAATTGCCAAAACAAGTGAAATGCACTTCAAACGACAATTTGGAAAAAGAAATCTTAGACCTTCACCTTGTTGGTCAGGATGAGATCCCCACCCCCTCATTTCTCCTTTTCCTCTCCCAAAATATATATTATTTTTTTTACAAAAAAAAACATCAATTTGAAAAAGAACACAAAATGAAAACGTAGGGTCCAACATTGAAGCTTTTGAATGGTGACAGACAATTCCTCGATGTTTTCCAATTTCAAGTACACAGTGAACTTGCAACTGCAGCAAGGCAAGGAGAGAATCAATCTACTAAAACTTAATTCTCAAGATTGATTAGAGCCAGCAATTCAACATAATTTGAGGTTTTGTTTTTTGGTATCACAATAATCCTCCTCTTTCATCCAAAAATGACTTGCAAAGTAAAAGAGAACAAACGCAGGAAAAAAAAAAAAAAAAGAGCACCCAAAAACACGCAAGAAAATCTGCTTTCAAGTTCACAGAATAACTTGTAATCTCATAAAATACGGGAAGGCAGCTATCGACAACAAGATCACAAGCAATTTATACACAAAAGAAGCCTTGTTGGCCCACAACGCAAATTGAAAAAAAGATCCTATAGAAAAGAGAGCCCCCAGGAATGTGTTGTAGTAGGTCAGGCAAAAACTATAAAATTTAAAACAGCTTTACTGCAGTTTTAAACAAGTATGACTAGCAAGGAGTTTCTCAAAGACATTAAGAATGGACTTCTAATACAGACCCCAACTTTCTAGGAAATACCTACTGTGCACCTAAATCCCAAAGTTACTTTAAATGTATATGAATAGTAGAAGCCAGTGCCATACAGTATGGGTAAGATTTCAAGGAAATTTACAGCCCGTGGCTGATCTGCAGATATAGCAGATTGTTCCTTGAGAAAGCTGCCACGTCAAAGAAAATTACAGATTGCACCATCCACACTGTATTAATGCTCAGCCGCAATATAGCAAGTTTCCAAAATCGCTGCTCCTATACAAATAACAAAAAGGCTGTTACCACAAGTCCATAGCAGTAAACAAAAAATTAGTTGAAAAGCTATCTGGGAGCTACTAGCTTCTACGCTTTTAAGCTTAGACAACTGCGATATAATATGAGTTTTATAGAGCTAAACTGCATACTGGTAAAATCATACAATGAGAGGTCAATCTGGGAGCTCACAGTTTCATGCTTCTCTGCTTTAACCTAGCTCAGACTTAATAACTATTTTTAAAAGCTTAACTGAATTAAGACTAGTTGGTAGATGAATGAGAAACATCTGAAACTATCCAATGATCCCGGGAATTATCACCAATAAAGAGGCAAATAAAAAGCAAAACAGGCTGAAGACCATATTAATTAATAATATTCGGAGGAACAGAGGTATACTCGGAATACATATGATGCTGTTTCCACAACGGAAGAGGAACACTTACAGAAAGGTCAAGAAAAGGAAAGGTCACCTGCTTAGGGATAGCGCAGGCATAAAGTCAACATGAAGCCAATAAAATATATACTAGAGCTGTTCAGCTGACTGACAAAACAGATACAATAACAGATATATCAGTCTTGCATAAAATGATACAGTGACTCATCATGCTTGAACTATAAGTTTTAATCATAGTTTACCCCCTGACATTGTAACCAAATCCCTTTTACACACCTCCCCTTCACGGAGATCCTTTTATACACTAAACGTTTCACTAAGTGTGTCTAATACACACTTCTTCTGCTAATATCTATTAAAACATTATGCGCTGTAACATGCACATACCTTGTAGGATTTCAAGAAGATTTTTTGCAGCTCAATACTCTTACTGTATTTCTAACTAACTCTTAAATCCAAGGAAATGGGGAGATCGAAGATGATCGCACACATCGTATTGGTGAGGAATGGATTAAATGGAGACTCACCTCCGAAGTCTTGTGTGACAAGAAGATACTCCAAAACTTAAAGCTAAGTTTTACAGAATGGTGGTTAAACCTACATGTTGTATGGGGCATGGGGCAGAGTGTTGGGGCCAGTTAAGAACTCCCACGTCTAGAAGATGAGAGTTGCAGAGATGAAAACGTTGAGTTGGATGTGTGATCATACCAAGGATATAAGATTAGAAATGAAATATCCGTTACAAAGTGGGAGAGTTCTCGATGGTGGACAAGATGAGAGGGGCGAGACTGAGATGGTTTAAACATGTGACGATGAGATACATAGATGCCTTGAAAAGAGGTGTGAGAGGTTGGAAGTGGTGGGTTTAAAGAGGGGTAAAAGTAGGCCGAAGAAGCATTGTGGGAGGTGATTGGACAAGAAATGGCGCAGCTACAACTTACCAAGGACACGACCTTAAATTGGAGGATGGAGATCGCAAATTAAGGTAGAAGGTAGTTGAGGGTGGAGAAAATAGCAATATTCTCATAGTATCTGTTCTCGACTACTACTTGTTGTTTCTTATGCTTTGTTTAGTACATTATTCTGCTCTGTATGGCCTATTAAGTTCTCTATGATATGCTATGTCTTATTTTGTGTCGTGTTCTACCTTTGTATTGGCTTTTTCAAACTTGACTTGTTATGTGTTAATTGAGCCAAGGGTCTTCCGAAACAGCCTCTCTATCTCCACGAGGTAGGAGTAAAGTCTGCGTACCCTCTACCCTGTCTGAACCCCACCTGTGGGAAGACAATACACGGGGTATATTGTTGTTGTCCTCTTCTCCTCTGACAATTCACAACAATGTATTCTTTCTTTCTCTACTGTGAAGCACCAAGCTTTACTTATTCACTTTAGTCCTAACAAGATTCCACTGCAATCCTAAATGCAAAAGCTCATTATTACAACAAGAAGCTCGTAAAAATTGAACTCCAAAATTCTCTTTTGTTCAAAATCACAAATTCAGCAAATGGGTGCTTATTTCCTCTCCCCTTTCTTTCCTCTGTTTCTTGCGTTTTCTTGCATCAACCCCTTTGTGGAAGGTTTTGTTTTCTTTATTTCTTGTATTCATTGCCATCTTTCATACACCAGCAAGCTCTTCTTCAGCTTACCATGTTTTTTGTGTTAGGAAGGTTTTCATATTTATCCAATTTTTACTGGTTTGAAAGGGTGGTGGAAGCTTGATCCATGGATAGCAATGGAGATGAAGCTGGGTTTAAGCAAGGAGAAGTAAAAATGGGTCTTTTAACTCTTATGGAGTCAAACAATGTTCACTCCAGATATAGACCATTGATATGAGTAAGTAAAGAGTAAAGACATCATAAAACCTTTCATGCGCTCTTTCGTTAGGGTTTGACGCACATGACAGTTTAGCAAAAGTGGTGTGTAAAAAGTTTCCGTAAAGGAAAGGCGGGTAAAAGGAATTTAGCCAAAAGCTCAAGGGAACTATGTATTAAGCCGAAACTTAATGAAGAGAAGTTCTAATTATGTTCATATTTTTTGTGATTCAGGACAAGTAAGCATCTTCAACTTTAATTCGTAGCTTCTAGAATCTCTCGGACAAGCTTCTCTCGAAAATGCTTTAATATTTTTACTGGAGACAAGCTTAGCGTGTAGTTTCTCATGAGTCATGACAACTTTCATTTGATTATTTTCTTCACATACAATTTCAATACAACAGAAGCAGTCAATCTCAAAAAATAATACAATTTTCCTCGAAATGCACTTTCTATAACCTGTAGATCCAACCTTTCATGGGTTTACATGATCCTCAGTTTTTCCAGTGCTCCAGTTGACTCAGTCGCACGAAATCAAGGTTTGACAAGCACAACGTCAGGTTAAACAACATAGCTTCTTAGAAGGATATGCAAGCGCGTGAAGGAAATGAACCGAGAGCCACAACATTTCCTTGGCAGAAGTAACAAGTGATTCGATCAACACTCATCTAGCTATCAAGTTAGATACTTCTTTTTAAAAAAATGGATAGGTTTTGGAAAATAACAAGTCGACAACGATGTTTTTTTGTTGAAACTGCTCGACAACTATTGTTGTTTAGTTTTAGCAAAGAGAAATACAAATACTCATTGAGCGATAGAAAACTGTATTACTGTACTACTAAGGAAAAGTAACATTATTTCAAGCATGAATCTAAGTTGCGCGGACTCTTCATTTTTTATGCCGCACCCGTGTCGGATTCTTCAAAAATACACTAATTTGGCGAATCCGACACGCACCCATTGACATTTTTGACGAGTCCGAGCAACATAGGCATGAATAGACCATATTAATTTACAGACGCTGGGAAAACAAACAAACAGCCCACATACACATGAATAAGAATGAACAAACATAATGGAAGATCTCAGGATAGTAACTGACACGATATGGAACTCCGTGGAAGCTACAGCTCGCTATAGTTGCGCCAGACAGCTCGAAATTCCTCACGGAATGTGTTAAGGCGAGCCTTCAGATTAGGTGTCCTAAAGCTTGCATGAAGAAGAGTGGCTGAGAGAGAGAAGAAAAAAGTCATATTCATGCAGGAACATAGGATTTGGAATAACACACTTCATAAGAAGAAAGAGAGTACTTACAAAGAAGCCCTGTAGCCAATGCCCATAAAACAGTTAGGAGACCACAGGAAACAAACCAAAGGAAGAAACTCGCTGCAAAATGTAGAAAAAGGGGCACAAAACCATTTCATCTCAAAATTACTGAAGTTTCAATAGGAAAGAAAAAACACAGAGAGAAAGAAATAATGAAGAGACAAAAGAGCCTAATGCTTCCAATACCTAGAGAGAATACCAAGACGAACACCCAACGAGGCCTTCCACAAATGAAAATTGCTCGTTTAGCAGATGGACGCCCTCGAATAACTGGCCTGAAAATGGTCAATATATTTCAGTATCAGTAGTGCGTCTGGCTTACTTTTAAACTTCAAATCCATGCAGACTCACGTGAGTGGAGGCCTCATTTTTGCAGCTAAATGAGGAGAAAACTGTCTGACAGTTCTGGTCACCTTTTCACTAAAAGTGCCTGCGAAACTGGTGGAACAAATATTAACAACATGAAAAGATGCAATAATAAAGAGGCAAATAAAGCCTTCGACTCACATGTTAGTTATGTGGGGATTATTACGCATGAGATTGTTTGTTTCATGATTTACAATAGAGGGATTATTGTCAGCTGCTTAAATACTGAAGAGATTGTTACACAAGAAGCAAATGGGAACCATGGTTAGTGATGATTCATATAGCCCACCTCAACTTGTTTGGAACTATGGTGCAGTTGTTGTTATTCTTGTCATTGTAATATTGTTATACATGAATTACTTACTTTAAAAAGGCATTTTTTTTCTTTTAATTGTTTAATCCGGGCATTGTTGATATACATATTCTTATTCAACATTCTATCCCAAATAAATTAGTACATAGACTCACACTTAGCTTAATGTTGGAATAGTTTAACACTACCATTTAAATGCGGCATAGTTATATGACGATTATTTTTTCTAGTGCAACCAACCAAACACTGTATTATCTTATGGGGATTTTATGCAGGGTTTGGTCATTCCAATAGAATGAACCGGCCGACCTTTCATGTTTCTCATGCTTTTCTACGCTAACAGATAAACTGCAGACAATGCAAATACGTGAACAGATAAAACAGTTATTCCTTGAAAGTACTGACCCATCACCAGAAACTTGACATCAACTCTACATTAAGGTACATTCATTCTGGCTGAGGCTAAAAGAAAACAACTGCATACCCAGTAAAACCCCACAAGTGAGGTCTAGGGAGGTCTGAGGCTAAAAGGCAACCTATGAAAAAATTATCAACCAGGAAGAGGAAAAGGAAAAAAGACATTTCCATAGAGCTTTACAGAGGCTTCCCAAGAAATTCAAATGGTTACTCACTTTTCTTTCCATTTGAAGGACAGGTTGCTCAAGGATAAGGGAGATGTTAGTAACTTATCCTTAAGGAACATGTTTTTAAGCATCTCTGCATCTGAAATACTCTTTCCTTGCGGTACACTTAATATAAGAGTAACCCTGACTTGAGTTTTAGTGTTCAATAAGTCCCGAGAAATAACTATATGCTACAAAAATTATTATAAACCCTTCAAGGAATCGAAGAAAAACTCAAATGGACTGTTGAGAATCCACAAGTATTAACTCTAGAAAAGCATCTGGTTTAGATCAAGAAATCTTTTGATATTTTAATAAATAGTTCAAGTTAATCTTAAAAGATATGACTGCAGAAATATAAACAAAAGAAAGAAAAGAATAGGGTCTTATCCCACCCAAGATGACATATCCCATGTTTTCTTTTCCATGAACAAAAAGAGATATGACTTCTAATTTGCATCTAGAGGGAACTAGGCCAAGGACTTCTTTTTAGAAGGCAATTAATTGATATATACCTGTTCACCTAGACATTGCAAAGGAAAGGGGAACCTATATGGGAGTCCAAGTAAGACATCTACAACCACAGTGTAGACAAATATCCTCTTGTTCTTTTGTCTTAAAGAGTAGCCTAAGAAATACCTTACTTCTCCAACTAACAGTTAAATGTTCCCTTATATACCAATTCATTTTAGAACCAGAAAATAGATGGAGACAGTAAGATTGTCAACTATCACCAACGTTGAGAAAGTCAAATAGTGCTTAACGTATAGACAAATTACTACAATATAGCATTGTGGTTTCTATAGAAAAATTCCTCCATGTTACTATGTTAGATCTTCTCACTTTTTTTTTTTTTGATAAGGAAAATCTTCTCTCACATTCTATTTTTACAGATTCAAACACCAAGGAACCATCAGTTTTCTAGTAGATTTCATTAACCCAACCAATTATTGTTTGTTTTTTATTCCCCCAGAAAAGATACAGCTAACCTAATTTTTTTTCTTTTTGACAAGGTAACAGACTGTGTATATAAATCATCAGCACAAGATACAGCTAACCTAATTATCATGTAATTTTTGTCTACAAGCAAAATCTTAGGGACTAAGAGAAAACCTAAGAGCAGTCAAAAGTATGACGAATAAGATCCAAGTCAAAGATGAGAAACACATTGATTCACATCAACCAGAACACCGTT
This sequence comes from Capsicum annuum, assembly GCF_002878395.1. Lineage (NCBI taxonomy): Eukaryota > Viridiplantae > Streptophyta > Magnoliopsida > Solanales > Solanaceae > Capsicum > Capsicum annuum. The sequence goes on from NC_061119.1 coordinate 40,905,069, forward strand.
GTCACTAATAGTCCAAAACGAACTCAGCAGAGCTAAGCAATCCTATACAGCAATCCAAAACATATCCAGGTGAGAAAAGAAGTTACTCTCACCGTCTCCAATATTATACAATATAACCAAACATAATGTTACAAACATATTTAGCCAAAAACTTAGCATAGTATGCAAGATATGCAGGTGAGCAAAGAAGGTACTCTCACTGTCCAAATATTATACAATGTAAGCAAGCACGATAATGTTAACATATTTAGCCAAAAACTTAGCATAGTATGCACAAGCAGAAATGGAAAATTTAATCAAATCTTGATTTAATAAGGATAAAGATTCTGATGGAAACCCAAAAATCTGATCAGATTATGCAGAAAACTTATACTCATGGATATTACAGTCACTACCTGTCATTTAGAAAAGCAACACTAAGAGTTGTCAATAGAGCAGCAACAATAGCAAGTGGCCTCCTAAGAAACCCCAGCGCTGCAATACAAAAGGCACATGAAGTTATTCGTAAGTCCAAAGGGACTGCCATGAAAACATCATATCTCAACTGAGTTATACATTTTTATAAAATTAAATCTCAACTGAGTAATATATGATTATTTACTTCTTACCAAGAATAGCCACAATCATAATGAAGTAATTTGTCCGGTAGCTGCAACAATATACAGAATGAACTACAATTAGTGAAGTTTCTCCACAAGTTTGAAACCCTATAGCACCATTAAGTACTTAATAATTTTAACAATTCATCCAGTTTAAAATTAAGGGATTTTCTATACCAAACTATACCAAGTTTTAAAAAGAATTTTCATGACAACACAAGTGAAATCGTAGCTTCTTCGAACTACATTTCCGTCTGCAAATCATAGCTATCAGAACACTTATCTAACATTGATTCGCGCATTCAATTTATTAAAAATTTAGAAAACCTCCAAGTGTTTTACCAGCAACTAATCTACTGAACAAACATTAATCCATGCATTCCATTGATTAAAAACTTACAACCTCTAGCTTAATTTAGAAGTTACGTATCTGAAAAATGTTCATTTCATCTGAAAACACTAACTACTAATAAAATATCAAGCACTAATTCGTGCATTCAATTGATACAAAATTATACAAGCTTGGTATAAATATTTATCTATCAATAATCAACTTATCAATCGCTAATTCCTGCGTTGAATTGATTAAAAATTAGAGCATCACGGAAAATTTTAGCAAGCTAAATCAGCCGATTCAATCAATTGCTAAACACAAATTCCATTCCTTGTTATAGAATCTTCTATCAATCACTAATTCGTGAATTCAATTGAAGCTAGGGAAAAACAAAATGCTAAAATAGCAATTAATCTACTTATCAATCTCTAATTAATGCACTCGAATGATTAAAAAAACAAAACACCTCGGAAAACTTTAGCTAGAAACTAACTCAAACTTTAAACTGCTCATATAATTGCCTGAAAATGGAGAGGAATCTCGGAGTAACCAGTAAAATTGATTTCAGGTGACCAGAAGATCGCGTGTTCAATCCACGGAAAGAGCCAGCTGATTCTATCAAACACTAATTCGCGCATTCAATTGATAGAAAAATTTAGCAATTAATCTACCGAATTAGTTTATAAAAAGCTAATTGCTGATTCAATCAACTGTTGAACAGTAATTCCATTCCTTCTGATAAAAGCTTCCACCAAACACTAATTTGTGCATTCAATTAATAGAAAAATTCAACAATTAATTTACTTCCCAATAGCTAATTAATGCACCGGATTGATTAGAAAACCAAAAACACCTCACAAAATTTTCAGCTAGAAACTAACTCAAACGTTAATACGCTCATGAATTGCCTGAAAATATGACCGTAAAGTTGCTATCATATGACCGGAGGTCACAAAACATAACAATGCCAACAATAGATCCTTGTGGACCCCGCATATAGCGAGATCTTTAATCCGCTCATACAATTGCATGAGCTTTAACTAGCAAAATTGTTGTCATTTGAACAGAAGGTCACGTGTTCAAGCTATGGAAACAGCCAGAATAATATAAAACTGTCTACAATAAATCCTTGTGGACCCCGCACATATCGAGAGCTTTAGAAACTTACTAGTAAAGATTGCACTTGAGTCGACTGTTCCATTTGGAGTAAGATCGGGGAAAAGTGAATCGAGAGAAGAATTCCGATAACGGACGAGGCGGAGATGACCAGTCGACTTCACGTAAAGCCTCGACCAGATCTTCTGTGGTTACCGTGCCCCAATCCATTTTTTTTGCCTTCGATTCAAACCCTAACAAATCCTGTTAATTTTTCAAAATGATGGGAAAGTTTAATTTTGGAGAAAAAAAAATGATTGTGTTTTTGAGGTTGATAAAAGAAAGAAAAAGAGACGTGTTATAAGGGGAATTTTATACAGCGTGAGAAAATTAAAATGAAAAAAGGGATGGGTCTAAAAGACCGGGTTCGGACCGGGACCTTTAGTGTGTGAGCGTGATAACAGACTACACCACCCAGACTTGGACGTAGGATTGTGTCATATATTTCTACTTCCTAGTGTTCAAGTCAAACAGAAAGAAAATCGAGCTTCAGTTTGCATGCAGAAATGTTATGTTTCTCAAGAAAATTGTGTTGAGGATAACAAATAAGTGTTAGAAATTAATATTGGTGACAAATTTAATCAATTTAAGTCAAATATTTTGTCAATTAGTAATTAGAATAAAGTGGGGTTAGAATGTATTTTTTAAGACTTCATAAACTTTTTAAAAATACAAAATAAGAACACTAAAAAAACATGGGTCATTGTATATTTTTT
>NC_061119.1:40910872-41068284 GCF_002878395.1 Capsicum annuum
GGTGTGATATTAGACCAATTTAAGAGTAAAATTGTGATTTGATTATGCTTATAATTGAATTTTCTTCAACAAGTAACTTAGTTGCTACGAATTTCATAGCAATTGCTTAAATGTGCTACAACAAGTACATTAGTTGCTGAACATTGCACAACAATTGTTGTATTATGCTACAACAAGTATGTTAGTTGCTGAACATTGCACAACAATTGTTGCATTCTGCTACAATAAGTATGTAATTAAATAACCATTTTAATCATAAATGGAATGATATTAGTGTAATTTAAGAGTGTAATTTTGATTTTATAGTTATCAAATGCAATAAGATAGTAATTTGAGATACAATATATGATCAATTAAACGATTGCAAATGTAATCAACTAAAAACTGACTTAAATGACCGTTGTTTGATCGAATCAGTCATATTTATTGATGATTTAATGATGAATAGAGTGATATTAGTCGAATTGAAGAGTGTAGTTTAGCTTTTATAGTTATCATATGCAATGACATAATATTTCGAGATACACTAGACATTGAATTAAACGATTGTAAATGTAATAAATTAAAACTAAGTTTAATGAATGCTAACTGATTGGATTAATCATATTTAATGATAAATAGTGTGATATTAGACCAATTTAAGAGTAAAATTGAGATTTCATTATGATTATAATTGAATTTTCTTCAACAAGAAAGTTAGTTGCTGCGAATTTCACAGCAATTGCTTAAATGTGCCACAACAAGTAAGTTAGTTGCTACGAATTTCATAATAATTGCTGAAACATGATACAACAAGTACGTTAGTTGCTGAACATTGCACAACAATTATTGTATTATGCTACAACAAGTGTGTTAGTTGCTGAACATTGTACAACAATTGTTGCATTATGCTACAACAAGTACATTAGTTGCTGAACATTGCACAACAATTGTTGAATTATGCTACAAAAAGTAAGTTAGTCATTGAACGTTCCACAACAGTTGTTGAATTATGCTACAAAAAGTAAGTTAGTCATTGAACGTTCCACAACAGTTGTTGAATTATGCTACAATAATTAAGTTGTTGAACGTTTCAAAGAAATTGTTGAATTATGTTACAACAAGTATATTGGTTGTTGAACGTTTCATAACAATTGTTGTAATCTGCTGAATCTCCTAGACAGTATAACATACACTCTTTTGAATACTAAATAACAAGAACAATAATAAGATCAAACTTGTTCACAAATAATAACAATAGCAATAGATGTGTTCACAAACAACAAAAATAATAAGATTAAATGTGCTTCTATGAAACATTTCTCTCGGAGCATGTAGTCTTTTTGTGTCCAACCCTTTTGTATATGAAATATTTATTTTTCTTGGTTGAAAATGATTTTCCGACTCATTTTCGCCTTTTATATGACCTTCTTCCAACCTTGCCTGGCTCAATAAATAGAGGAGATATTTTTCTCTCTAAAATCTCAATTGAAACTTGCCAAGAATCTTCAGATGAAATAGGTTTAATTTCCTCCACATATGCCATAATGTATGCATCTACCGTATAATACAAAGAGGAGTACTCATAAATTCGCCTCCCATAGTCTTCACCATATTGACATCGGAGCGCTGCCATAGCATATGGGCAAGGAATTTTATCAATAACAAAGACTCTGTAACTGCAAGATTTGCTTTGCAAATCAGCTGTTGCAACAACTTCATGACCGGTGACAATATACCTATAGTTGGCAATTTGATGGACTAATAGCTTATTTCCCAACTCAGTATTTTCTGCAATGATTGTCTCCATCGAAGGAACAAATTTGGTTCCTATATCAAGGAATATCATACGCCTCTCATGAAATATCTCAGTAAATCGCTTGTTTATCGCATCAAATAAAGCAGTGATGGGAAATTCTCTTTCACCCAGAAGCACTACATTAATCGACTCAGTAATATTGATCGTCATAATATTGTACCTGTAAATGTAAGCCTCAAATTTTATTATTATAACTGTATATTTCAATCTCAAATTTTATTATTATAACTGTATGTTTCAAGCAGTTTTTGTATTTATTTCAACAGTTCTGCATTTATTCTGGAAACAAATATAGAAGTTGCTGAGATAAGTATAGCAACTACTGAAGGAATGCAATAACTGGTGAAATATACTACTAAACTTATCAATACATTAATCAACACGTGCAGTTTTTATAAAAATTACTATAAAAAAACTGCAGCAGCTACTGTAAAAAACAACAACAGCTGCTATAAAAACTGCAGCAGTTGTACTAACTAGAGTGCCCTACTAACTATCAACAATAATAATCTAGTAAACCATACCTATTTCCAGGAAAAAATGCCCTGCTCCATCGTGAAATTCAACACGTTCAAGATGTGTGGCGGCTCCTGGAACCATATCTCTTATTTGATTGAAGTAATCATTAAAAATATCTACATTGTATGCTTTTGCTGCCTTAAAAAGTGGTGGACAACACTTCCATTATGAAAATCTTTTCGAATATTCTCTCCAAGGTGCCTCATGCAACAACCATAATGTGCTGAAGGGAACACAACTGAGACTATCTTTCCAATGCTTGGATGTCTGTCAGAAATTATGCACAATTTAGGGGTATCAAGTACAAAGCTGCTCATCTGTTCAAAAAAATATTTGTAGGAAGCATCACATTTAGAGTCTACTACGCAAAATGCCACTGAAAAAATATGATTCTCTATATCTTGTGCAAAAGCAGACAACAACACACCACAATACCTACTCTTTAAAAATGTCCCATCAACAGCTATGACTTTTCTCATTTGTGCAAAACCAAGAATCCAAGCTCCATATGCCACCAAAAAACACTTGAACCTACCATTTTCATCAACCACCACTGCCGTCTTACTTACTGAATTTGATGTCCTAAGAATATGACTGTATGCATCAATCACTCCATATCCATGCTCATGTGTCCCTCTAACCAAAGACTTTTCAATCTCACTATCCATCCAAACCTTCCAATAACTTACCTTATAGCCCAATTCAATACGGATGGAGTTCCTTAGATCTTTTGTAGATGGACCTTTACTCTCAGAATACCTATCATGGAAGTATGCTCCAAGAACTTTTGCTATGGCATGTGGATTATTACTTGTAAGATGTTCTGAACCACATGTGTGCAACTTTTCATACTTTCTAATACAAAACCTATCACAACTTTTTAGCTTCACAACTCTCAACCACTATATGCACTCGGGATGTACATATTTATAGCAATACACAAAATGGGAGTTAATCACCTTCTTGATTCTAAAATCTTTCTTCACACAAGCCATTTTCAGCACAATATCTAATTCTTATTTATTCTTAAATGACATACCTTTATAAAATCCCGTTCCATCATCTCGAGCATGACTAGAGTGAGTTAATTGTATAGTACTATCAACTTCGATTGAAGAAACCTGTTGGCTTGCAGTCTCTTTATCTGGAACATCCATATCCATCCAACCACATTCATTATCTAACATTTGTTGGTCTTGAGACATATTATGAATCTCCGTCAATCTGTCAACCATGTATACCCTCAAAATGGATCTAGATTCATCTTCCAAATAAGTACTCAAACTACGTTGATCTTTATTCTAAAAGGAGAAGTCTTTTATTTTTCACTACAACTATGCATATAAATGATGGAAATATATTTCAAATCACAATTTAGTTCACAATAAGTAATGATTTTATTTGCAAAATCATCATATGCGACATCTCGATGCACAATCATCGCTATCGTCTTGGCCATTTCTTTATTTTTTTCAATGCCAAATGTAACGATTGTTTGACTTAACCCATTCGCTGTAAAAATAAATCCCTAATACTATTTTATCCATGACTTATGACCTTGAAGATACTTGAAGATATTATAATTTAGAATAAAATAAATTGATCACGATAGAAAAGAAAAAAAATTACATCAAAACATGACAATTGCTGTAATTTATTCAGCAACTGCTTCATTAGTTACAACAAGAGATACAAAATTGCTATACATTATTCAGCAACTACAACATTCTGTTTCATCAATTACTAAATATATTGCAGCAACTACTGCAACTAATTCAGCAACTGTTGAAATTATATGCAGCAGTTGCTATGATTAATGAGGCATCTGCTGAATAAATATTCAACAATTGTTGTATATTTTTTAGTAGTTGTTGCAGCTGATGAAGCACTGTTACATATTTTTTAGTAGTTGTTGCATCTGTTTCAGCACCTACTGCAGTAGTTACTGAAACATATGTTGCAATGGCAAGATCAACAGTATGAAGTTCGAACTCAAAATGATCAAAAATCACCTTTTAAGTAATTCTCAATGCTGCACAAATAAAATTTAGTCCAAAACTGAAAACTTTTTTCCTCTCAAGAAGAAGAAAAAGGAGAAAAAGAGTGAAGAAAAGAAAAACGGGGGAAAGGAGAAGTTGTTGTTGAGGGAGAAATAAGGAAAAGATAGATGAGATCCCCTTTTATAAATTAGGATTTTAGTTAAAATTTGGGTTAAAGTGTATAAAATAAAACTTAAGGGTTTTAGTTAAAATTTGGGTTAAATGTAAGAAATAAAACTTGAGGCCTTATTAAATCTTAATTATAAATTTGTCACCTACACTTAATAGTTATAACTTGAGTTACTCTTTTCAAATTTCAACACTTTTTTGTCACCTATAATTAAATAGCCCTCATGTTTCTCATGTACTCTTGGATCAGCTCCTTTCCAAATCCTTCTACGTAGCGAAATCTTTAGTGTATTGAGTTTTTTATTAATGTTAGATTGATCAAAAGGTTTTGAAATATTTCTTTTTTTTTTTAAAATAACTCTTTGAGTCTAAAGGATTTAGGTTATGTAGGTCCAAGACGGAATATTTAGAGTGTAAGTTCAGTGAGGTGTCTCATGAGTCCGATGTAGTGGTTAAACTTGATATTCATTCTATCAATAAGAGAGAGAGTTTCAAGTATCTAGGTCTATGATTCAGGAAAATGGAGAGATTAACGAAGATGTCACTCATCAGATTGGGGTAGGTGGATGAAATAGAGGCTTGCCTCCGAAATCTTGCATGACAAAAAGGAACCTCCTAAACTTAAAGGCAAGCTCTATAGAGTGATGGTTAGACCGACTTTATTGTATGGGATGAAGTGTTAGCTTGTTAAGAAGACCCACACCCAGAAGATGAAGGTGACGGTCTGGCGGAGATAAGAATGCTTCGGTGGATGTGTGGGTGTGCTAGGAAAGATAGGATTAGAAATTAGGTTATTCAAAATAAGGTATAAGTGACTTTGATGGAAGCCAAGATGGGGGAAGTGAGGTTGAGATGGTTCGATCATGTGATGAGGAAGGGCATGGATTCCCTATAGCGGAGATATGAGAGGTTGGGTAGAGATGGTTTCAAGCGAGGTAGAAATAGACCGAAGAAATATTAGAGGGAGGTGATTAGACATGACATGGAGCAGCTCTAGTTTACTGAGAACATGACCCTAGATAGCAAGTTATGAATGAGGCGGATTAGGGTAGAAGGTTAATATGAGTTTAAGTTGTTATTTCTTTTACTATATTGTTAGAGTACGTGTCCTACTGATTACCTTATTTTAGCCTAATTGTTGCCTATTGATGAAATAGGTTGACTATCATGTTTCAAACTAGCTAACACAGTAAGTAAATAATACAGTGAATTTTCATCTGAAAAACACCCGGCTCAAAAAGGTGTAAAAAACTACGACCTATACCTCTACAGGATTTAACCCCAACTCTACTAAATCACTTGCTCAACAATAAAAAAATTACAGGACTCTTGTAAAGTAGGAATTATAAACTTCTAATTCCTACTTCTACAAAACACAACCCTTCCTAAGGTGTGTGTTTCCAAGTCTTTAAGTTCCCCAACTCAAGAAAATAATCCTAACTGATTTTATACTTTATTGAGACTAGAAATACATAAACAGTACAACTCAAGAACCAACTTAATACATAAAGTGTAAAACTTCTTAAATCTAAGTAATAGGAACAGGTTCAACTATGACTCCTTCAAGCTTTGGCACTGCAGAGATAATTTGTCGATGGTTGCTATTTTTGTAAGTGCGTGAGTAACTATCAGTGTCACTTCCTCTATTTAATAGTAACTCTTTAAAGAGTCCTTCATATCATCAATCTTTTATCTTTGATTGAAATCTCCAACTCCTCAGAGTTTGTTGTTAAGTCAAAGTCATTTTTCAAGTCAATCTCCTCATCTGAGTGAAACTCTTTCTCTCGCTTATCTTTAAGTGTTGTAACCAAACACAACTTCTTCTTTTTTCAAATATGATCAATTATTTTGATTTTATCAAGTCCTAATCTCAAGCACGCTTGTCTTGTCTTCATCTTCTAGTGACGAACTTGTGTTACCTTGACTCTGCACACCGGTTTAGTGGACCATTTCCACTAACTATTTCATTTGTTATATCAATCACCAAAACCATCCCAACATGTATTACTTGGTGTATCTTGCTTATGGTATTGTTAGATATTGTTGATTTATAGTGTATCTTGTTCTTTTACTATTTTTTGTCCAGATTATTTTATTGTGAGTCGGGGATCTATCGAAAACAACCTCTCTATCTCACATCTGAGTTAATGGTATAGACTGCGTATTCTTACCCTCCTCAGCCACCACTTGATGAGAATATACCGGGTATGTTATTGTTGAAAAAAATAATTTTTTTTATTTTTTAAAAGAAGTTGAGAAAATAAATTTCATAAGCGATATTTATATTTATTATTTTGATGAAAAAAATATATGTATTTTATTTGTCCATCTATTTTTATTTGTTTAATATTATATTATACTTTATAATACGAATATATTATTTGTGAGGTCTTCTACAGCAATAGAGCACATCACATTTACATCCATTCCCCGTATATGCCTCAAGTCAATATGTTCACCAAGCGCACGACACACAATCACCATATAACCTAAGAAAATTGAAGGAAAGGTATCTTTTAAGTCTTGAATGAAGGATCGGTGACATTGACCAACTTAAAAGGTCAAACATCATTAGGAAACTTGATTAAGTTAATTGTGGACTTGATTAATATTTTCAAAACTTTCTAATCTTTTCAAAAATACAAATCAGCCTAACCCACACCCCTCTTTAATCCAAATCAACCAATCTATCTCCTCTCTCTCGACAACTTCTTTCAACTCTCTTCTAACCAACAGTTCTGTAAATTTCTCCTTTCAATCCTAAGCGACTTCAACCTTCGACGATAAATAGTTGGGCTTCAAGTTCCCATCTTTAATCCAAATCAACCAGTCTCTATTCTCTCTCTCTTGACAGTTTCTCTCAACTCTCTTCCAACCAACAGTTCTGCAAATTTTTCCTTTCAATCCTCGACGACTTCAACATCCGATGATAAATAGTTGGGCTTCGGGTTCCTTTTTGACTTCAACCTTCAATCGATGTGACAGCCTTGCTCTCCAACCACAATAGCTTCAAATTTTTCATCGTTCCTTTGCTTCTTTCACCGATAAAAAAAGCATCCCGCACACCCAAAAACGGCAAAGGCAAGTCGTGTGATCGTGATGACCGGGTGTCCATTGTTGGTCCAAGCTTCAAAATAAAAATTTAATAGAAGCATTGAAAGGTAAAGGACTTTCAAAGAAGCACAAACAGTCATTGTGCTTGGTTTGGTTTGTACATAATATTCTTTGGGCGAGAGACGTTAACAATAATATAAGTGTTGGTTTAATAAAGCTCTCCGAGGATCTTGAGGTGTTTAATAGCTATCCTTGGGGTTATGAAAGCTTCAAAATGACTATAAAATATTTATTGACTCCGTTAGCACCAAATACAACCAACTTATATGGCTTTTCATAGGCTTTCATGGTAAATGTTTCTTTCTTTTATTATGATTTCATTCATTTTTTACTCAATAATGGTTTTGATTTATTGGCGTTATTTTATAGGCTTGGGCGTTTGAAGCCATTCCTTATTTGAGACAACAAGTGAACTACCAGGAAGAAGTTTCTTATCTAAGAATCTTGAGATGTTGTCGCTAAAACTGATAAAAATGCGAAATTTCTTGATCTTTTCAACCCTCGAAAGGATGCAGTAAGTATAATTATAATTAAGTTTTTATTTTAATTAGTGATTTTTTGAATGATTTAATCATCATTCTAATATATGTAATGATTTATGTTAGATTGTACATCCGTCGCTAGATTCGACCAATTGAGAGTTGAAGACGTCATTTTTTCTTACTTTACGGTCTGTGCAAACTTTATCGGACCCTAAGGTCATCGAAAAAATAAAAATAGAATTGTTTAGAGCAACAACCATTACAAGAAAAATAATTTTGGAGAGTAGGTTTGTTGTTATTGATGGTCTTAGTGGTGATAGAGTTGTTGGTGGTGGTAGTGGTGCTGCTGTTGGTGATAATGATGCTCCTCAACAAACCATTATGAGTATGATTATACTGGTTATATAGATTTTGCCTCTCCCAGCGAATGTTCTGCATGCAAATGTCAAGACTGCAGGGCGAAACATGATGTAGTGATTAATGCTATTAACGCATTAACTGTTTTTGTAAAGGAATTGACATCTAAGAGGGGTGTCATTCCATCAAAGAGGATTTTATTTCCATCCACTCCATTAGAGATTAAGGCTAAAAGGAGAAGGAAAGTAATTTCTAAGGCATTATCAAGCATCCAAAAAAGTGAAATTATAACTCCTTTATCCGTGTAATGCATTAAGCAATGTATAATGTCCAAAGAAGAGCAGTACGACCTAAAAAAGGTGAATATATATGTCTTCCAACTAACAAACAGACACATATTTGTTTCAAAAAATGACACATATGCTGAAAATTATCAAAAAGATATATACATCTGTTGCAACAGTTGACTAATTTGTTGCACCAGATAAAGTATCTGTTACGACATATGTCACGCCTGTTTTAGCAAATCAAATAGCTCTTCGTACCACTTTTATTTGTACCAACAGATGACCTATCTACTGTAACAGATGAGTTTATCCCAACAATTGATTCATTGTTGTAACAGAAATATAATTTGTTTAGGATAATTTAAAATAGGAGGAAAACCTGTTTGATTTGCTAGAACAGATGAGTTATCTTTTTTTCATTTTGTTGTATCTCCGTGATTAGCATTGACCAATTCTGTCTTTCCAGGTGGATGTAGAAGCTACTACTGAACAACATTGACAATATGCTACTCTTTTTATGGAAATATGGAAAACAAAAAGTGCATAAATCGTACGTAAGCGACAATAAAGATCCACAATGAGCAAAGCCGAATTTCATAGCACCGGATGAAGAACAACTTATCCATATTGAGTAGATCTTTATAGCTTGAGTCTGTCAAAGTAATAACCGCACCCCTCTTTAGGAATCCTTGGCATCAATACTTAAATTGTTGATGTATTTGTTGAGATCTATACCCATAATAATTTTTTTACATTTCATTTATTCGTTGATTTATTTCAACTAATTTCTTAAGACTTAGATTTATTTTATTTTGTCTTTGAATTTTATTGTTTCCTTAGATTTGAACTTATTAATTGAAATGGAATACTAGATTCAAATATTGTAACTAATAATGTATCTGTTAAAACAAACGACACATCTGTTGGAAAATATTGAACAAATTTAGATATATGTTGCAACAAGTAGGTAATCTATTGGAATTTATCAAACAGGTCTTCCCATTGTTGCAACAGATAGACTTAGATAGAAAGATCAACATAATGCAACAGATGACCAACCTATTACAACAGATAAACTATATGTCAGAACAGATAGAATATCTGTTGCAACGGATGGAGAATTTGTTGCATTATAAAAAATCAACTTTCATTGGACATAAAAAAATTGCCATTACATGTAAAAAAGTAAAAATGAATCGAAATAAAAAAACTGGAACCCATCGACAGTGTTCAGTTCAAACACCTGAAATAAAATAGGCATCAAGTAGACAGTGTTCATTTTAAACACGTAAAATAAAATAGGCATCAAATGTGTCAGGTTGTCACTTTTTACTGACTTGGCATCTGATTTGGCCCCCAACGGTCATTTTTTTCCCATTATCTAATATATTCATCTTCTTCCTAAAATTTAACCCTAAATTCCCAAATCTTCTTCTTCTTTATCGTCATCTTTTTTCAATCTATCCTAATTCTTCAAATTATTTGCATTTGATCTTTCTTTTCTTCATTTTTTTTTATTTTTTCCAACTGAGCTTGACAATGTCGAGCACATCTTTTACTATTTTTTGTGATAACGATTTTCGTTATTGTAAGGGCGGTCATGAAGCTTTATTGAAGACTTCTTGGACTCAACAAAATTTAGGTCATAGGTTTTTTACTTGTAAGATTTCAAAGGTAATATTTTTTTATTTAATTATTTGATTAATTATTGACTTGTAATTATTTTGTAATTATGTTCTTGTTTTATTAAAAATTGGGTGGATGCGATTACTTTGATTGGTATGAAGAACGACACCCTTAACAAGCAAATCATATAATCTAGGGTTTGTTGAACAAAGTCAAGGCTTCTGAAGAGAAACAAAATCGAGCAAGAAGATACTACATTGTTGTCGTTATTGCTACTGGTTTGGCATTATTGGGCACATGGATATTCAAGCCTAATTGCTGAAATTTTTATGGTGATATATTTGCTATTGGTTTGGTATTGCCGAGCACATGGATATTCAAGCGTAATTGTTGAAAAATATCAAACAAATTTAGGCATATATTGTAAAATTTAGGTCATCTGTTGGTACTTATCAAACAGGACTTCCCATTGTTGCAACAGATTAGACTTAGATTAGATAGAAATAACATCGGCATAATGCAACAGATGCCCAACCTATTTCAACAGATAAACTATCTACCAGAACAGATAGAATATATTTTACAACAGATTGACAATCTATTGCATTATAAAAAACTCAACTTTCATCAGGAAAAAATTATTGCCACTACATGTACATGTAATTTAAAGTAAAGTGAAATATGACTTAAAATAAAAAATTATTATTTCACAGGATCTTCTATATACACAGGCTCCAAGCGTCCAGTTAGTACCCCATAAGCCCAGATCTTTTGCAGGTTTGCCACAGCGTTTTCGCACAGAAAGGTCGTTGGCTGGGCCATTTCTGTGCCGGTCAGCAAACATTCAATGTGTGCAAGAGTGTGCGACCCGCACGCAAAACCTGTATCATTTTTTGGAAGGTTCGTGCCCTTTTTTTGACCTTCAAGATCCTATGATTTCTTCCTTAACACTTTCACTGGCAAATGATTTATCAGTTTACTCTTCCTTAATAAGATGGGTAACAGCTCTATCAGTGGCTGCACGTGGAAAAAAAGATCGACCTTGTCGATGGTAGGTTCGTTGCAGTCATAAACTTTGATCTTTCACTCCTCGAGTAGTATCTCAACAGCCCTATAATGTATGCCGTTCACGCTAATGACTGCAAGAATCCTCTTTGCCTCTATCCAACTCTTGCTGTGTAAATTTGGTCTCTCCCCTCTAACATATTTTTTCATTTCTTCTTCATCCAAGTCTAACATAGAAACTAAGAAATCAAGTCCCGCGCCACAGGCTGATGCATTAGTATTGAGTTGATCATACTTATCCTTAAGCTTCTTGTAGAAGTCGAGGTCCATTATCCTATCGGCAGCGTCATAAGCTTCTGGGTACGTTAATTGTCTTTTTCTCATAAGGCAGAGAATTTTGTCAACATGTTGTGATATAAGAAGTCAATTTTTAAATAGGTTTGTAATTGTAAAGATGGTCTATCTATTGCATAGGGTTCTCTGAATCAATAATCCAACACAACTTATGCAACAAATAGATAGTAAGTTGTAATAGAACCATTACCAGTTGCACCAGAATACCCAGCTGTTGTAACAGATTTCACATCTGTTGCGTAGCTTCTTCTTCTTCATGTGGTAGATTAGAAGGCTAGGTTGGGAAAAGTAAACTTGCCTTGTACTCATACCACATACGCATATCTATCATAGTCTGGAAGTCTTGAGGGGGGGGGGGGGAAAGGGAGGCTTGGGGTTATCTGGTGTGACACCCCTCTTGGATTTGAATTCCTCAATAGCTTTAGAGATAGCCTCTACTTTTTCAAAGAGTTTATCCTGGCTGTCCTTGCACTCTTCGCATTCGCAATGAAAACACGAGGGTGGAGAGAGTGAGAGGGACTTGTGTAAGGGTAAAAAAGGGTGTTTTCAAATATATTTATTTTTTCTTGAGCATCAAAATTCTCATCATCACGAGTGGTAGCATCATTAGCATGTCTGCCACCAACACCAGCAACTCCACCAGAAGAAGTACTCAGATCTGCCTTAGTAGCTTGGTCATGAAGAGCCTCAATAGCTCTTATGGCTATTGCTCCAGCCAAGATCTTCTTATGGCTATTGCTCCAGCCAATTCCTTCTTTATTAACTCCGCTGTTGGGTCTGCTATAGTATTAACATGACCTAGAGTAATATAAAAAGTTATAACCGACTCCTTCTCAATAGGAACGATCCATGGGTACACAACCTAGAAAAAAAGACAGATATATTTAAATTATATAATATAATAATTCTCACAATTGGGTTACATTTTAACACAATTAACTTCTGTAATAAATTGTCAATATGTTGCATCAAAACCCATCTATTGCATAGTTTGCAGTAGATGGTTAAAATCTATTTGAGTCGGGTTCAGGGAACCAGAAGCAACACATGGATAATCTGATGTAAAATATCAATCATCTGTCGCTACAGATTACCAATCTGTTGCACTAGTTGCACAAGACGGGTAATCTGTTGGGTTATATGTTATACAATAGATGATCTGTATGTCGTAATAGATTAACAATATGTTACATCAGATTACACATCTGTATCATAATTTGTAGTAGATGGTTAATCTGTTAGGAGTCGGGTTCAGAGAACTAAGCAACAGATGGATAATCTGATGCAAGATATCAGTTATTTTTCATAACAGATTATCCATCTATTGCACTGGTTGGCATAGAAAGGGTAATCTGTCGTAATATATATCCCATCTGGTGCATCAGATATAACATCTGTTGCACCAGATTAACATCTGTTCAATATCTTTTATTGAGTAAAATTATTTTACTTGAAGAAGACATACTGCATCATCCGGAGGGATAAAGAGATCAGCCTCCTTAATTTTGGTGTTGTTTTTTATAGCCAACCACCTAAACATCCTTGGATGAGAATCCTCATCCGGATAATCCATTACCTGCTTTCGGAGGGGAGAAATGGCTTCAAATGCCCAAACATAAAAAATGTTAAAAGAAAGCAAGTAGAAAATAGTCATAATAACTATATTCAATATAAATTAATGGATGAGTAAAAATAGCGATTAATTTTACCATGAAAGGCCAAGGAAAGCCGTATAATGTGGCCGCCCCTGAGGATAGCTTTGTTAGTAAATATTGGACAGTCAGTACATGCCAATAAATTATCTTTATGACCTTGTCGATGTCTCTTGCCAATATAACTGAATGGTCAAACCAAACTAAGCACAATTGTTTCCTATACTGTTTTGGTATGGTTTTATCCATGAGATCTGTCAACAAATTTGATGCTTTGTAGCCACGTCGAGCAATGTCAAACAACCCATCTATTTTTTCCTTGCATTTTCTTGCCTTGGATCTTTTACAGAGTGTTTTCTTGGTGATAGATGGTTCTTCTGGATGATGGCATCTTAAGCCCGTCACTATAGCAAACTCTTGCAAGCTAAAACAAATTGGTATGCCACAGTAGTTGATCTAGATTTCATCCATCTTTTTGCCCCCTCCTTTGAATCTTTATCACCCCCCACGTACTTGATCCTGCACTTGAGAAGGCAATATACCATCCTATATGGAAACGGGCAGAGGGCTTCTTAGGCAGGTCAAGAAAGCATCCAAAGTAGCTCTTCTTAAAAAGTTCATCTATGTTTTCGTTCTTCATAATTTTCCTAAAATAAATAAATTTTCTCCCCATCTGACATTTAAGTACAATTTCACCAGTTACTTCTTCTGCTTTTGGGTCATTTATTGGCATCGCAACTTGAAACTTTTCAATACTAAAAGTTTTGACAGGATCATGCTGGGATGTCGATATTAATTCACGCCCCATTAGTGATCCATTATCATCATGTTGATGATCATCCTCTTTCTCTTTATTACTCTCTAATTTCTTTCCTTTCTCACTTTTAGTTTCTTCACCACCATCTATAGACCCCTGTCCACCTCCCTTCATGTTATTTTTATATCTCTCCTCAGCTTCACTTTTCTCTGACTGAGATTGTTTAGGAAGCTCCTTCGAATCCCTCTGTACTGTAGCCTTTTTTGGGTGGTCAGAAGTTGATCCACTTTCACTTTCTATTCTTTTGGGAGACATGTTTTACCTACAAATAATAGAAAAATAAAAATTACATTGCAATTGATGTATGCATAAATTTTAAAAAATACATTATAAACACTACCAATACCGACACACCAACTACCATTACCACCACAAATACCACCAACCAATGCCAAAAACACCACGAATACCGACGCCACTGACAGCCACCATAAACACCACCAACCAATGCTACCACGAATGCCATTAACTAATGCCACCAACGGCCACTACTAGTGCCACCACGATGACCACCAATACCAAAACCACCACCAATAACAACAACACCACAAACACCATTCAATAATACCACGACAGTCAACGAAACACTGTGACAGAAACTAGGGTTTTCTCAAGTTCTTTCTACGATTTTACTATCAAAGCTCAAAATTGTAAACCCATTCTCGAAGATAATACAACTAAAAGTTTTTTTCATCATTAACTTAAAAACCCTTATTTTTTAGAAAAAATAACAAATATAGAACTGTTCTCATACTCTGTTACCTACGAAGACAGAGAAAACGACTGATATAAATAAGAATAAAGTAAAAAATAACACCTATGTGGTAAAAAATGAGAAGAAAATCGATCTGTTGTGAAGGGTTGAGCAATTTGTTGAGTAGTTATAGTCTGTACTGTATAATTGAGTGAGAAAGAGAAAAGAGCAAGAACTTAAGATTTGAAATGATGAAATATTTTTCTCGTAAATGGATGATTTGTATGGGTTGATTTGTGTTTTGGAAAAGAATGATAAGTTTTGAAAATGTTAATTTCGTTCGAATTGATCTTAATTATTTTTTAAAATTATAAAATATATGCGTAATTTTTAACCCTCTCATCATGCAATTGCCAAAAGACTCAATTGAAGTTGTAGTTGACCCTATGAACTGACCCATGGTCCTAGATTAATCAATTTAGGTATTAGACTCTAACATATGAACTCAATTGAAATTGTATAAAAATAAATGTTTAACTAGTTGCATCAGATTACACATTTGTTGTAAATGATGAATCAGATTAAGTTATTTGTTGCAACAGATTAAGCATCTGTTGTAAATAATCAAATAGATTAAGTCATTTATTGCGACAGATTACCCATCTATTGTAAATTATCAAATAGATTATCATATATCGCAATAGATTACCCATCTATTATAAATTATCAAATAGGCGCTGTCATCTGTTGTAGTTGACCCTATGAGAACTCATCCCTAGTCCTAAATTAATTAATTAAGGTATTAGATAAAAATATGAGGTAGTAAGAATAGATTCGACTCAGAGTGATCGATCGACGACTCTGGTCGGGAGAAACACAATACCGTCTTATCATGCAATTGCTAAAAGACTCAATTAAAGTTGTAGTTGACCCTATTAGAACTCACCCCTGGTTCTAGATTAATTAATTAAGGTATTAGTCTAACATATGAACTCCATTGAAATTATATAAAAATAAATATTCAACCTGTTGCAACAGATTAACCATCTGTTGTAAATTATCAAACAGATTAAGTCATTTATTACAATAGATTACTCATTTATTATAAACAATCAAATAAATTAAGTTATCTATTGCGAAAAATTACCGATCTGTTGTAAATTATTAAATGGATTAAGTCATATGTCGTAACAGATTACCTATCTGTTGTAAATTATTAAATAGGCACTGTCATATATTGTAGTTGACCCTATGAGAACTCACCTCTAGTCTTAGATTAATCAATTAAGCTATTAGTTGAACATATGAGGTAGTAAGAATCAGTTCAGCTTAGAGTAATCGATCGACGACTCTGGTTGGGAGAAATGCAATAACGTCTCATCATGCAATTTCCAAAAGACTCAATTAAAGTTGTAGTTGACTCTATGAGAACTCACCCCTGGTCCTAGATTAATCAATTAAGGTATTAGTCTAACATATGAGGTAGTAAGAATCGATTCATCTCAAAGTGATCGATCGACGACTCTGGTTGGAAGGAACGCAATACCGTCTCATCATGCAATTTCCAAAAGACTCAATTGAAGTTGTAGTTGACCCTATGCGAACTCACCTCTGGTCCTAGATTAATCAATTAAGGTATTAGTCTACCATAAGAGCTTAATTGAAGTTGTATAAAAATAAATATTCAACCTGTTGCAATAAATTAACCATTTGTTGTAATTATTAAATAGATTAAGTCATTTATTGTAATAGATTATGAATCTATTATAAATAATCAAACAGATTAAGTCATCTGTTGTGATAGATTACCCATGTGTTGTAATTATCAAATGGATTAAGTCATATGTCGCAACAGATTACCCATCTGTTATAAATTATCAAATAGGTATTGCCATCTATTGTAGTTGACCCTATGAGAACTCACCCTTGATCCTAGATTAATCAATTAAGGTATTAGTTAAACATATGAGGTAGTAAGAATTGGTTCAGCTCAGAGTGATCGATCGACGACTCCGGTCAAGAGAAACGCAATACCATCTTATCATGCAATTGACAAAAGACTCAATTAAAGTTGTAGTTGACCCTATGATAACTCACCTCTGGTCCTAGATTAATCAATTAAGGTATTAGTCTAACATATGAAGTAGTAAGAATTGGTTAAGCTCAGAGTGATCGATCGATGATTCTGGTGGAGAGAAACGCAATACTGTCTCATCATGCAATTTCCAAAAGACTCAATTGAAGTTGTAGTTGACCCTATGATAAATCACCCCTGGTTCGAGATTAATCAATTAAGGTATTACTCTAACATATGAACTCAATTAAAATTGTACAAAAATAAATGTTTAACCGGTTGCAATAATTACTCATCTGTCGTAAATAATCAAACAAATTAAGTTATCTGTTGCGATAGATTACCCATCTGTTGTAAATTATCAAATGGATTAAGTCATATATCGCAACATATTACCCATCTGTTGTAAATTATCAAATAGACGCTGCCATCTATTGTAGTTGACCCAATGAGAACTCACACCTGGTCCTAGATTAATCAATTAAGGATTAGTTGAACATATGAGGTAGTAAGAATCAGTTTAGCTCAGAGTGATCGATCGACGACGCTGGTCGTGTGGAATGCAATACCTTCTCATCATGCAATTGCCAAAAGACTCAATTAAAGTTGTAGTTGACCCTATGAGAACTAACCCCTGGTTCGAAATTAATCAATTAAGGTATTATTCTCATATATGAAATCAATTAAAATTGTATAAAAACAAATGTACAATCTGTTGTAACAGATGTCTTTTCTATTGGATATAATCTAATAGATTAAGTCATCTCTTGTAATATATTATGCATCTGTTGTAAATTATCAAACAGGTGTTGCATCTATTGTGGCAGATGATCGAGCTTTGGAAGTTTTCAAACAGAAATTGTCATCTGTCGCACTTAGATGTTTTAAAACCCTTTTTAAAAGCAATTTAGGTATTTCCTATCTGAGATAAAAAAGTTAAAATACTAAGGCAGTAAAAAATATTACTTGGATAATCAAAAATCTCTTGAGTGAGTAGTATTATCTGGTCTTTTCAATGTCACCATCTTCTCATGCCCTCAAAAGTTATTAATGAATATTTAAAACTCATATCTAGAAGAATACTCTCTCCTTCAGCCATAAAGTAAGACAAGACTCAACTAATCTATCACTCTTCTTTATTCTCAATTCTCTTTTTTTTCCTTTTTGCTCTCTTCTTTCGGATGAGGATCCTTTCAGATTTCAACCGATAATATCTTTTCTCGACTGAAATGGATGTTCTGATTCTTTTGCTTTTTTCACATCGCAGGTATGTTTCATTATTACTCTTTTCATCTCGTCTTTTTTTTGTATGTTATTTAAATTAGATATTTACATTTGTTGCTATTAATGATTTACTTATTATCAGTTTCCTATTTATTAAGAAAATTGAAGGAAAGGTGACTTTTAAGTCTTGAATGAATGAACCATTTTTTTTATTAAAATATGCAAAAAAAGTCATATGTTGGGAGAACTTAAAAAGCCTTATTGTCAGTATAGTTTGATGAATCAGCTGTTGGAACAGACGGAGCAACTGTTTGAAAAAATCAAACCAGTAGCAAGGCTATTTTGATTTATTCCAATAGATGAACCATCTATTAATTTATGTCATCCATCTGTTGAAAAAAGCCTCATCGGTTGAACAGATAGGTAATCTGTTGCATTAGATTGGTCATCTATTAATTCACTCAATTTTGTGTTACCCTTTTGTACAAACGGAGTAACTGTTTGAAGAAATCAAACCAGTAGCAAGGCTGGTTTGAATTATTCCAACAGATGAACCATGTGTTGTAACAAATGCCTCATCGATTGAACATATGGGTAACCTATTGCATCAGATTGGTTATCTGTTGATTCACTCAATTTTATGTTACCCTTTTGTAATGTTTTTTTTGTTCTTCTCTTGTTTGACATCAAATGTATTTCTCTTATTTACAGATAAAAGGAAGTGAAACTGGATCCATTTTTGCCTGACCAACATTAAAGGCTAGAGTAAAGATGGGTTTTGAGGAATAAGTTGCTTGCAGATGAAACTACTTCATATATGGGAGGTATGTATTACTGATCAACCTATCGTGAAAACACACATCCAGTACAATGATTTTGTGAATGTTTGTTATTTACCTATTAGGCGTTAATCCTTCAAATAAGATATAGCATTTTACAGTTAAGATTGTTAGGTTCGAACTGGTAAGGCTGAGGGGCTAAGTAGGTGGTGTCGATACCCTTTTATAATTTAATGACCGTTTATGCTCATATTTTATGTCAAGTTTAAAGAAGGGTTCAACTTTTTAGCGGTAGTGTAAATATCCAATAGTGATTAGACTGATTTTAATGGCTCAACGGACTTTTTGAAAGGCCTCCTAAGCCTCGCACTGCAGCAAACAATGATGGAACTAATAAAAATTCCCCTGGTCCAAATTTATATGGATGAGTTACTGAAGGAGACTATTATACTGTAGTAGGTGCTTCGGAGAATACCTTTGCGGGAAGGAGGAGGTTGAGAAGGCTATATATCATCTCAGACCTTGTTTAAGAGAAAATATAGGATAAGAAGAAAAGTGTAGCGAAATTGGCTGATGAAATTGACATGAAAAATGAAAAAACTGAATGAGCTGTGAATGTGAAAGTGTATCAAAAAATGAAAATCCATCAGTCCTTGAAGAAAAAAAAGAATGGTCAAGAGGACTGGAGCTAGTCACTTTGCTAGAGACTGCAACTAGCGAACGTGGCCTCAATGAAGACCAACAAAATGCAGGACTAGAACTCTAAGAAAGCAGCTTCGCGAGCATGGAAGGTGGTAATATTATCATTCAGAATTGAAACCTGAACTAACTACTCCAAAATTAAAAATATAGGATTAAGCCAAAGTGGCAATTTCTCAAGTTAAACTTGTATCTCATGCCTTCTATTTATGGCTCTGGTCAGGTCAAAGGCGGTGGAAACAAGAAGGCATGGGATTTCTGCCCAACTTCAGACCTTTTTGTTTCTACTGCCATTGGCCTGATCATAGCCACAAACAGAAGGCATAGCATGCAAGTTATACTTCAGAAATTGACGTCTTGCCTTCCCTTATTTTTAATTCAGGAGTTGATGGTTCAGGTTTTAATTCTGACCGATAATCGTATCAATTTCATGTGCTCGCGAAACTTCTTCCTTGGAGTTCTAGTCCTGCACTTTGTGAGAGTCTTCATTGAGGCCATGCTCTCTAGTTGCATTCTCGAGCAAAGTGTCCAGCTCTAGTCTTGTTGACTATTCTTCTTTTTCTTCAACGGCTGATGGATTTTTATATTTGGATACACTTCCACATTTGAAGCTCATCCAGTTTTTTCATTTCTCATGTCAATTTCATTGGCCAGATTCGCTAGAATTTCCTTACTTGCTTCCTCTTGTTTCCACTTAAACAAGGTCTGAGATGATATATTGCCTTCTCCACCTCCTTTCTTGCACAGGTATTCTCCCAAGCATCTTCTGTTGTATAAAAGTCTTTCCTCCAGTAATCCATCTATATAAATTTGGACCAGGGAAATTTCTATTGGTTCCATTGTTGTTTGCTGTAGTGCGAGGCTTCGGAGG
This sequence comes from Capsicum annuum, assembly GCF_002878395.1. NCBI lineage: Eukaryota > Viridiplantae > Streptophyta > Magnoliopsida > Solanales > Solanaceae > Capsicum > Capsicum annuum. The sequence continues at coordinate 40,931,393 of NC_061119.1, forward strand.
CCTTTCAAGAAGTCTATTGCGCCATTAAAACTGGTCCAATCACTATTGGATATTTACATTGATGCCAAAAACTTGAACCCTTCACCAAACTTTACACAAAAACATGAGCATAGACCTTCATTAAATTATAACAGGGTATCAGCACCACCTTCTTGGAACCCTTCGGCCTTATCAGTTTGCACCTATCAAACTAAACTGTACAAGGCAAGATCTTGTTTGAAGGATCAGTGTCTAATTAGTAAAAAACTGCATTCACAAAATTATTGCACTTTATGTGTGTCTGTCACGGTAGCCTGATCAATAATACATAACTCTCATGCATGAAAGCAGATCCATTGCATGTACCTTATTCTTCCTACCCCATCAAGACATGTCAGGCAGTATTGTTTATTCATCTGCACACATGTGATGAATATTAAAAAAGAGGTGTGAAGAGTCGTGACTTTTTATCTTAACACATTCAAAACAACTGATGAATCAAAATCTCCATCTGTTGCAACTGATGAATCAGTTATTGAAAGAAATCAAAACCTCATCCAATATATGGTTCATCTGTCACAACAGATAATCCATATGTTGCAATAGATGCTAAATATGTTGCGACAGATCAAATATTATTTATTTATCTACACGCATGTGATGACTATTAAAAAAGAGGTGAAGAGTCATGACTTTTTATCTAACATATTCAAAACAGCTGATGAATTGAATTCTCCATCTTTTGCAACTGATGAATCAACTGTTGGAAGAAATCAAAACATCTCCTACAACATATAATTTATCTGTCACAATAAATAATCTATATGTTGCAACAGATATTATAACAGATAGTAAATCTGTTATGATAGACCAGACAATGTTTATTTATCTGCACGCATGTGATGACTATTAAAAAAGATAGTCGTGACTTTTTATCTAACACATTCAAAATACTGATGAATCGAATTCTCTATCTGTTGCAACTGATGAATCAACTGTTAGAAGAAATCAAAACATCTCCAAAAGATGGTCCATCTATCGCGATAATTAATACATATGTTGCAATAGATGTCTAATCTATTGCACATACAGATAATCTGTTGCAACAAATGGTAAATCTGTTGCGATAGATAGCCGATCTGTTGCAACAGCTAAATAATAACGGCTATTATCAAGTCTCAAAATCATTTTGAAAAGGTGAGAAGTATTAATGTAAAATAAAAAGTTGCAACTTTTCACATAAAATAAAATACCACCAGCTTGAATGTAATTAATTCAATAGAGCTAAATAGTCGTGCCTTTTGACCTGACACATCCCAGATTCAATCCTCTATAAATAGGTCCCTTCTTAATTTTCATTCTACTAAGCTTTATTTATTTTTTGCATTATTTCTTTTTGTGTGACATCTTCAACCACTTCTCTTCAAAGAGCATGTTCCTTTCTCATTGAGGTAAGTTTTTTTTCTGGTGTAAATCTACCAGTTGGTAGTTTACGTTGTATTATATTTAGACTCTTTTTCTTTATATTTGTCAATTCATGCATGTTCTAGATCCCTGATGGACTAGTCGAGATAGGTTTGCATCAAGAATCGACTCTTAGCCCGTTCCTTTTTGTGTTGGTGATGGACGTGTTGATGCAAAGCATTCAAGGTGAGGTACTGTGGTGTATGTTATTGGTAGATGATGTAATGCTGATTGATGAGACACGGGAGGGGGGGTGAATAAGAAATTGGAGGTTTGGAGGCAAACTCTTGAATCTAAGGGGTTCAGGTTGAGTAGTTCCAAGATGGAGTATTTGGAATGCAAGTTTAGTGACTTGAGTCAGGAGGACAGTGTTGTGTTGTTGTTGGATTCTCAGGATATTTGTAAGAAGGATAGTTTTAAGTATCTGGGTTCTGTGATTCAGGGAAATGGCGAGATTGATGAGAATGTCACTAAACGTATTGGGGCAGGTTGGATAAAGTGGAGGCTCACCTCGGGAGTGTTGTGTGATAATAAGGTGCCACTTAAGCTTAAAGACAAATTCTACAGAGTGGCAGTCTGTCCGGCTATGTTGTATGAAGTGGAGTGTTGGCCAGTCAAGAACTCCCATATTCAAAGATTGAAGGTAGCGAAAATGAGAATATTGCGTTGGATGTGTGGACTAACTAGAGAGGATAAAGTTAGGAATGATATTATCCGAGATAAGGTGGGAGTGACTTCGGTGAAGAACAAGATGTGAGAAGGAAGGTTGAGATGGTTTGGACATGTGATGAGGAGGGGCACGGATGCTACTGTTCGGAGGTGTGAGAGGCTAGCTTTGGATGACTTCAAGAGGAGTAGAGGTAGGCCTAAGAAATACTGAAGGGAGGTGATTAGGCATGACATGGAACTACTTCAGATTACTGAGGACATGACCCTAGACAGAAAAGTGTAGAGGTCACGAATTAGGGTAGACGGCTAGGGTGAGTGTGTAGATAATCTCTAGGTGATAGGGAAGTTTGGGTGTGGTGGGTGTTTTAGGACTGTGAGGGCATGTTACTACCACATGGGTATCTATGTTGTTATTTCATATTCCATATTGTTCGTATTTCTCTTATTTCCCATTTCTCTGAGACTTAGTGTTCTTATTTTTTTATCTCTTATTTCTGTTATGCTATACAACCTGTTTCATGTCTCATTACGACCTTGGTATACTATTCTCTATCTTGAGCCGAGGGTCTATCGAAAATGGCCTCTTTACTTCCTCGGAGGTAGTGGTATGGACTGCGTACATTTTACCCTCCCCAGACCTCACTTTGTGGGAATATACTGGGCCTGTTGTTGGTGTTGTTGTTGTATGCATGTTCTAGATATGGATGATCCTATTTGGGACATTGTTATTTTGCGCGACACAGTGCAAAAACTTCAGAGGTAGGTTAATGGCCTACAGAGGGAGTTAGTCACCGTGAGAGGATGATGAGGGCCCTGCTACTGCGAGTTAATTGGCTGACTGTCATTAATGATGATGATGATAATAATAATAATAATTAGAATTAGAATGTATTTTTTCTTTTAGCATATGAATTTTAATTTTTTTATATCGGATCTATACCTAATGTATTTTATTTTTCGTTTAGTGAAAAAATTATTTTTAGTCGACTATGGCTTTTTAATTCTTATTCAATTTTCATTTTGTCTATTTCTTCTAAACATATATATTAATGTTAACATGTCGACGGTTGGAGGTAAGGAGCAGTTTTGAATCCAGTAGCAATAACAATTTTGGCTTTTGAGCCCTTTCAATAGATGAACCATGTGTTAGAACAGATTGGTCATCTGTTGGGTTTCTGTCAACAGATTATCCATTTGTTGTGACAGATTTGTCGTCTATTGGAGAAAAATATTCTATTTTAATGGAACTGTGTTGTGTTCTTCCGGCTAATGTCCATCTGTTGCCACAAATGGTTAATCTGTTAAGAATAATTGTGGTCTGCTGTATTATTTAGTTTATGTTTTGCCTCTTTTTATTGATGCATAAGTTATTAAAAAAGATATTTTATATATAATAAATGATAACATTACGTTCATAACAATGAGTTAAATCTATAAAAGTCCACTACAAACAACTACACAAGTTTCTGCAATTACAACTATCATGGTGGATTACGATCCGGGCATGTAGTTCTTTTGTGGCCAGCGCGCTTACATACGGAGCACTTGTTTCTTCTTGATGAAAATGATTCTCCGACTCCACGTCTCCTCTTATATGGATTTCTTCCTGATTTGATAGTGCTTGGGTCAATATATGGAAGAGGTATTAATCTCCCCAAAATCTCTGCAGGAACAACTCAAGATTCTTCGGAAGGCACCGGAGTAATATGCCCATTATATACCATTTCGTATTGTTCCACCTAATAATATTGAGAGGAGTGCTTGTAAACTTTAGGTCTGTATTTTGGACTGTATTGAGCTCGAAACACTGCCATGGCATATGGATAGGGTATTTTGTCTAAGTCAAAAACTCTGCACGTACAAGACCTTGTTTGAAGATCAACCGTGGCAACATCACCATGACCGCTGATACTGAATTTGTAATATGCTATTTTATGAAATAATAACCTATTCCCCAAAATGACGTTCGTTGATATTATTTTTTTGATATCGAGAACAAATCGGGTTCTTTTTGGGCCCTTGAACTGCATACGCCTTTCGTTAAAAAATCGGCCATACTTCTTGTTTATTACTTTAAACATAGTCTTGATAGGAAATTCTCTTTCATCACCGGATAATGAATTTACTAATTCAACTATGTTTGATATCATAATATTATACTTATACAAAAGAATCACTTAGTACAACATCATACTAAACTTGTAACTCAAATAAGACATTAAATTCATAAGAATGTACCTATCTACCAGACAGAATGCCCGCTCCATCTCTCGAAACCGACACGTACGAGAAGTTTTGTTACCTTAGGATTCACATCCGTTATTTGATTGAAATGGTCTAAAAACTCCTCTCTACTATATGTTTTAGCTGCTCTATAAAAAAGGGTCATGACTCTTTCGTTGTGATAGTTAGTCCGAATATTCTCTCCAAGATGCCTGATGCAATAACCAAAGTAAGCTGAAGTGAAGAAAATTGAACACATCTTTGGAATACTTGGATGCCTATCCGAAACAAAGCACAACTCTTCGATGTCTTCGACGCAACTTTGCAGTTGTTCAAAAAAAATTCATATGAGTAATCACATTCCTTGTCCGCTACACAAAAAGCGGCAGGAAAGATGTGATTCTCCGCATCCTGCACCACTGCTCCTAGCATAACTCCATTTACCTGCTCCTCAAACAGGTACCGTCGATGGCTATGCCTTTTCTCAAATGTTGAAAACCTTTAATCCAAGCACCATAGCATACAAAAAAGTACTTGAACCTTCCATTTTCATCAACATGCAATGCCATCTTACTTCTGGAATTTGTGGACTCAATGATGAAATAGTAAGCCTCTAGGACTGCATACCCATGCTCGTGTGTCCCTCTAACCAAGTCCTTGGCAATCCCCATGGCTGTATATATCTTCCAATAACTGACCAGGACACCCAATTCGGTAAGGAGTTGATTGGCCAAAACCCTATTGAAGGGTCTTTGCTATCGGGGAAACTACTCCTGAAATATTCACCAAGGACCTTTGCCGTGGCGTGAGGATTTCGGCCAGAGATATGCTCAGAACCACATGTGTGATGCTTTTCATGTTTATGAATGAAAAATCTGTCAGAACTTGCATACTTCACCGCTCTCAATCACCACATGCAGTTCACATTAGCACATTTGAAGTAAAAGACACTGCTCGAATTAATCACCTTCTTTATTCTGAAATCTTTTTTCAAGCAAAAAATAAACAAAGTGGTGGATAGTTCATTCTTGTCCTTGAATGACATTCCAATAAAAAAGCCGATCCCATCGTCTTGAAGATTTCCAGACTGTGTCGATTGAGAAGAACTACCCATCGTATTGGTAGCATCAACGGGCGTAGGTGTTTGATCATCATCTGGAATATTCATGTCTAAATCATCCAACCTATCATCAAAGATGTCTTGTTGTTGTTCTTCTTCTATGTTCTGGTTCTCATTCTCTCTCGTCTTTTCAACCACGTACACCTTAACACCAGCCTGGATGAATCACTAAGATAAGCACACAACCGAACCTGATCGGTTATCTTGAAAGGCAGTACACTTTGATTTTCAAAGGAGCTGTGCATGTAGCTGATGACGAGTTCTTCAAATTGACAATTCAATCCACAATAACTGATGATTAAATTCACAAAATCATCATACGAAACATCACTTTGGACTGTCATAGCTATCATCTCTAGCATTTCACCCTCGTTCTAACGCCATACATATCGATTGCTCTTCTCGATTCATTGACCATGACAATCCACCCCTATTATTATTGATCCCTCCATTAGCGGTACCTAAATAAAGTCATTTGTTAAAAAAGTTAATAGTGGTTTCATAGTGCCGTAAATGAATCCCAATAGATGTGTAATCAGTCGCAACAGATTAATTACCTGTTGGGATTTATATTACGCTCCTGAAGCTGATTTCAACAGATGAGTCATCTATTGTAACAGGTGAATCATATGTTGCAACAGACTATATATCTGTTGGGATTGATGTTACAATACTGGGGCACCTTTGAAGCTGATTCCAATAGATGAGTGACATGTTGCAACAAATAATTAACCTGATGCAACAGATGACTTACCTGTTGCAACAGACGACGATCTGCTGGAATCGAGGCCAGGTTTTATTACAACAATTTATTAATATATTGCAACAGATATTTACCGTCTGTTGAAATCGAGTTCAGGTTCTGTTGCAATAAGTTAATAATCTGTTGCAACAGATATTTATCCTATTGCAATAGACAACACGTCTGTTGAAATCGAGTTCAGGTTTTGTTGCAGCAGGTTAATAATCTGTTGCAACAAATATTTATCCTGTTGCAACAGATAAAACGTCTATTGGAATTGAGTTTAGGTTCTGTTGTAACAGGTTACTAATCTGTTGCAACAGATATTTATCACGTTGCACCAGATAACTAATTTGTTTAAACAGATAAATCATCTGTTGCAACAGATGACCCATCAGGTCGATTTATGGTATGACTTATAGAACCATAAACATGAATCCAATATATCAGTCTTCCGTTGAAACGGATGTCTTATCTGTCGCAACAGATGATTTATCTGTTTAAACAGATGACTCTTATGTTGGATTCATGATCGGGTTCTATGATGACAAATTCAACTAAAAATCATAAGTTGACTTACCAAAGTCTCCTATGAAGTAATGCCAAAGTGGAAAGTGATGTACGAAACAAAATTTGACCTAAGAAATTGATCAAATAGCAACAGTAGCAATAACAATAACAACAACAACAACAACAAATGGTCATGAAGATGATAATGAAGTAGAAGATGATGATAATGAAGAGAAGATGATGAATATAGCAGCAACAACAATGAACAACAAGAATCGCTAAGAGAGAGAAAACAACAATGGATGAGAAGAGAGAGAAAGATGTCTTTTTTCTCCCGTTTCCCATTATATTAGGTAAACATTTAGATCAAAGTATAAATTTAAAAACTTTCGAGTTATTCTCAAACTTATCAAACTTTCTTAATCCATAATAAAGTAATTGTCACATCCACTCAATAATTAAGACTTGTTTCACCTACACTTCATTTTAAAACTCTTTTGTCACCTACAACTCAAAGTCCCATATAGCCTTAAGCAAACCACCAAACTTCCAACACTTCCTCTCATATCCCCACACAATTATTATTTGCTAAACCTAAAACAAAGCAAAAAAATATATATATATTAATTAACCAAGCTTTAAAATCAAGATTGGGAGATTGTAACCCTCCATTTTAGGAGTTTGAATTGTCTTATTTTTAAATATTTTTAATTTTTAATTATATTTTATTTTTAGAAAAATATAAAAAAAAAAGTCAAAAGATAAAAATAAGTTACTTCTGATTTTTAACTTTTAGTTTTCAAGTAACTTAAGAAAATCCGCCGAAACACACTTTTAATATTTTCAATCTACTTATTATTAGCTTTCTCATATATATATTTTTAAAATCAAGCGTTCAGACGCCTACATAATATGATAGACATGAAAGATAACTTTAATGCTCCCATCTTATAATTTACAAAGAATTATACCTCAAAAAAATTAACTACTCATATTAAAATAGAATTTTAAATAGAATAATTCTGAAATATATAAACCTCATATCAAACTTTTTGTATAACCGAGATATAAACCCACGTCAGCTCCTCAACTCAAATCCCATTCTTTACAATAATATTATGACATAACCCCATTAATCACTCCTTTTTTATAACACAAATCATTTCCTTCTTCAATTTCAAAGGCAATAATCACACCATTAGCATATAACCATAGTTCATCACTAAGCTCAAAAAAACAAAAAAACACCTCCCTTAATCTCCAACTTCAATCTTAATTTGACCGTTGTGGACTTTCCTCTCTAATAACACCGTGTTTGGCTGTTGTGCACCTCTCAAATAACACCGTGTTTGGCGATTCACCTCTCTGAAAATCGAAAAGTTCTATTAGGGTTTTCGAGATGGCGCAATCGATGAGCAGAGGAGGAGGAGGGAGGTGTGTAGTAGGTGACTATGTAGTAGGTAAGCAAATCGGCGCCGGCTCTTTTTCGACGGTGTGGCATGCTAGGCATCGAATTCATGGAACCGAAGTGGCTATAAAGGAGATCGCTACAGCGAGGCTAAATAATAAACTTCAAGAGAGTTTGAAATCGGAAATTGTCATTTTGCAGAAGATTAATCATCCTAATATTATTCGCTTGCACGATATGATCGAGGTTCGTAATCGGTAAATTCAGTTACTAAGTGCGCACCTAAAGTATCCCGATGTTTTGAGTTTATGCCTGAATTATTATGTGTGCTAGTTTTTTTACCTGAATTATATCGCCGACTATTTATCAATTATTCACGACCTAAAGTTTCCGAATTTTTGAGTTTTGTGCCTGAACTATCATGTTTGTTTGTTTCTTTTTTTTACATGAATTATCATAGACTATTTATCAATTGTTCACTTTCCTACTTGGATTATGATGATATTTCAGGTAGGAAAAGTGATGTGTGTTTTTGATAAATAGTTGTTGATATTTTAGATAGAAATGGAACTCGAAAAATGGGGATACTTTAGGTTTACCCATGTTTTCTAAATAATCCTAATATTATTTGTTTGCACGATATGATCGAGGTTCGTTGTCGTCAAATTCAATTTCAAATACATCTAAAAGTATTGTTGGGTTCGAAATCGAGAGGGCGTCATGCGGAAGCTATTAGTTGCAAACTATGAGACGATAAATCAGACAATAAAGAAAACAATACTAAAAAATATAAAATTATTATATGTTCTGGCCAATTGGCCTACATATTATAAAGCTTAATATTTAAAAAAACACAAAAACTAATGAGAGAGAAAATCTCTCCTAACCAAAACTCTTAAACGACTATATTGTGGATGTTCTTGTGATATGGTATAAGAAGGGGTTTTCTATTTATAAAGTTCCAAAACCTTTCCTCCAAGAAAAAAATTTGCCAAATATGGAAAAAAATTATATTTTTCTTTTAGGAAAAGTAAAAGTAATTATGGTATTACTTTTATTTTCCTTCTAAAAAAAGTAAAACTTAATTTTGGTAAGAAAATCAGGGCAAAAACCCTAATAAATCTCCCCTTTTGGCTTGATTTTCTGGCAAAATATTCTTGATCTTCCTTCTTCACACGATTTTCATATATCGCTGTTGCTTACCATGATTAAAAGTTGATATGAGTTGAAAATTGAAGTCCTATGCGTTGAAAATAAACGCATGGGTTAATATTATTGGAGCCCTGTGTTATAAGTAATAGGGTTAAAAGTGGAGCATTGTGCACTGAAAGTGAGCACAGGTTAAAAGTCGAGCTCATGCGTTAAAAATATATGCACGAGTTGAAAGGAGCCCTAGCATAAAAGTTAAGCAGGGGTTAAAAGTTGAAGTCCATAAACATGGGTTGAAAATTGATTTTGATTTTAAAAATGAATTAGCAGCAGAATTGTTGAAATTTTGTTTGAAACTTTTTCTCCCCATGTAGTTTTTTTTAACCTTTTTTTTTTTCAAAAAACTTCATCATCGCCAAGTTCATTGCAACTTTGATGTTAAACTGTCCTCAATTGAACCATTGGATCTTTGAACATAGGTTCTGATACCACTTGTTGGGTTCGAAATCGAGAGGGCGTTATGCGGAAGCTATTAGTTGCAAACTATGAGACGATAAATGAGACGACAAAGAAAACAATGCCAAAAAACATAAAATTATTATATGTTTTTGCCAATTGGCCTACATATTATAAAATCTAATATTTAAAAAAAACACAAAAACTAATGAGAGAAAATCTCCCCCTAACTAAAACTCTTAAACGACTACATTGTGGATGTTCTTGTATTATGATATAAGAAGGGGTTTTTTCTTTATAGAGTTCCAAAACCTTTCCTTCAAGAAAAAGGTTTGCCAAATATGAAAATTTTTTTTTTTTTTCTTTTAGGAAAAATAAAAGTAATTATGATTTTACTTTTATTTTCCTTCTAAAAAAAAAAAAACTTAATTTTGGTAAGAAAATCAGGGCAAAAATCCTAACAAGTATCCCTATTTTTCGAGTTTCGTACTTGAACTTACATGTGTGTGAGTATTATATTGAATTATCACCGACTATTTATCAATTGTTCACTTTTGAAATTTCAAGTAGGAGAAGTGAATAATTGATAGTTCATTGAGGTATGTTTTGATATATAGTTGGTGATAATTTTAAGTAGGAAACTCACACAGCTGGTAGCTCTAGCTCTGGTGTGAAGCTCGAAAAATCGGGATACTTTAGTTGTATTGTCAAATTTAGTTTCAACCACATGTAGAGTATCCCGACTTTTCAATTTTTATATTTGAACTATCATGTGTGTGAGTTTTCTACCTATATTATCACCGACGATTTATCAATTGTTCACGTTTTTGTACCTGAGATATCACGACAATTCAGGTAGGAAAAGTGAATAATTGATAGTTGAATTGTGTTTTGATAAATAGTTGGTGATAGTTTAGGTAGGAACTCGCTTATATGATAGTTCAGGTATGAAACTTGAAAAAAGGGGACATTTATAAGTGTGTTTTTGACCATTAATTTCTTCTTCTTTTTTTATGTGTGTTAATCAATGAAATATGCATCTTTCTGCTAAGAGAAATACTATACTTCATAGTCAAATTGCAGCTTGCTGATAAAATTAATGTACTTGTTTGAGTCTGTGGAGCAATTGGAGAAAGAAGAGAATCTAGGATTTCTAGAACATGGTGCACGACTACAGGAAAAAGAAGGAAAAATGTATTAAGTGAAAATTGATCTCTATTACCCTAGGTAATTAACTCAAACATTCAACCAAGTGCACCATTTATCTTTCATGTAGCATGGGTATCATCAAATAAAATTATACCAATTTTAAAAAATATATAAGTAAAATATGGTTCACGTGCCCATATATTTCCTATAAATTCGCCCTTGATTCGAAATAATAAAGGTTAATCGGAATGGTTGTTTGGATGCACGGAGTTTTTGGATATTGGGTTTATGCATTTGGAACTTTGAGCAGTATAGAATTTTGTGCTCATTTTGTCGGGACTTGAGATAATATTTAGTTGGTGAAAGTTTCGATTGAAAGAAGGAACTAGATAAAGAAAATGCACATTATGCGTTGCCTGTTTATTTGTCTTCATGTTGTTATAAAAAAATGTGTAACTTCATTTTGTATAAACTGATAGAAAGAAGGAAGTAATAGGTGTAACTTTTCAGTTAGTTCAATGGAAACTAGAACTGGGCAGATTCAGCTTTTTATCTACCCCTGAAAACTCTCAAACAATGTATCTAAGCTCTGCTTGAGCATAGACCATTTACTTCGCTTAGTCTATAGTCCAAGTCTCGTGTCACTTATTTTTCTACTTTTCATTTTGGATGCACTGTATTACTGATTACAAATATGGTTAAAGTACAAACGGAACGTGTTTCTGCTTGAATGTTATATTATTTTTTCCTTTCTGATCTTAATGCAACCTTGTGCATGGGATATAGGAGGTGGGAAAAATATATATTGTTTTGGAGTACTGCAAAGGAGGTGATCTTTCTATGTACATTCAACAACGCCAAGGGAAAATTCCAGAAGAAACTGCAAAACATTTTATGCAGCAACTTGGTTTGTTCGAACCTTCTATTTCTTTGGCGCAACTTCCCTTTTTCACGTGTAGAGTGAATGAATTTTACCATCACATGAATTCAAACATGCTAGCGTTCATGTTCATTTCTTCATTGCAGCATCTGGTCTAAAAATTCTCCGCAACAATAATCTAATCCATAGGGATCTAAAGCCTCAGGTTTCGCTTCCTTCTACTATTATACTGTAAATTTTTATTTAAACTTGCTGTTCCTCATAAGCCTCAGATGTATACCTTCCATAGTTCTTATTGAAGTTAATGGGCATCTAATGATTTTCATGCTAGCTTTTCTATGCTTAAAAATATTAAAAATTGTGTGAGCTGCAAAGAGACTGTTCGATTACTTGTTCACCACGTAGCACTTTGTTAGCCATCTGTTGTATTAATCATCACGCGGAGCTTAGTATTTGGCAGTTTTACTGCACAAACCATAGATTGGAATGGTTCACATGGATCCAAGGTAATTGAGGTGTGAAGTTGCATCATTTTCTTGTAGCTATTGTATCTCTCATACAGAGATTTTGAATAATCACCATAGCTGCTGTGGACAACACTCTTTAAAAAGATAAAAAAGAAAAATGAAAGCATCAAAGGAGATGAATCCCTTTAAACAGATATGTAGTATTCATATCAGCAAATTACTAGATTCTAGTTGAGGGAGCTAAAGTGGTTTGGTTTTCTAGGAGTTGAGTTCTTGCATGTCTCTGGTGTAGTACTCCCTCAGTCACTTTTACTTGTCCAGTATTCCAAAAATAAATTTTCACTTTTACTTGCACTTTTAACATATCAAGAAAAGATAATTTTTTTTCATGTTTTACCCTCAACGTTAATTACTGAGTTCCTCATCCCAAGACCTAAGAATATACATCAATTGATATGGGTATTCTGGTAACATATTCATATTCATCATTGTTTCTTTAAGGGGCGTGCAAAGTTCAAAGTGGACTAGTAGAAGTGAACGGAGGGAGTATTTCATTTATTCACAGAAAATAATACTTCATGAATATTTTTGAGAAATTGAATTGGTATGGTTAGTGGAAGTGGCCAATTCATTAACTTGTTGCTTTTTTTTTTCACGATCAAACAGAATCTCCTCTTATCCTCAAACCATGACCGCTCCACCTTGAAGATTGCTGATTTTGGGTTTGCAAGGTAAAATTATCCATTTGGTAAATGTCTTTTTGCTGATGTATTCTCCTCCCTCTCCTTCCCCCTTTTGAATAACCTGAATTCCAGCAGTTCATTTTCCATTAGAAACACTTCTTCTGTATTTTCTGTCCTATGTTTCCCTCTATATAAGTTGCAAGTTTACTGGCTAAATGTTCCTAAGTGGTCCACTCAAAAGTCATAATGATTTAAACCACCTCTTTCTTTGTTAGGTCTTTGCAACCTAGGGGTCTTGCTGAAACACTTTGTGGTTCACCATTGTACATGGCTCCAGAAATAATGCAACTTCAGAAGTATGATGCTAAGGTGATATATTCTTTCTATGATTCCCATCCATAGTCTAGTAATATCATTTCAAGTTCCTATTAATTTTGGCTGCAAACACAGGCAGATCTCTGGAGCGTCGGTGCCATCCTGTTTCAGCTTGTAACTGGCAAAACCCCGTTTACTGGAAACAATCAAATCCAGGTTTAATATCTTCACATTGCGAACTTCTTATGGTGGCGCTTTTGAGGTTCAATTTTTCCATTGATATTCGAAGTCTTTGACACAAAGTTCTAAATTTTCTCCCTCCATGTTTGCTGCAGTTACTCCAGAACATATTAAAGTCGACTGAATTGCTGTTTCCTCCAAGTGCAAAAAATTTAAGCCCGAACTGCATGGATTTGTGTAAAAAATTGTTGCGCCGTTATCCAGGTACTTAATTCGAGTGGTCTAGATTTCAACTGTATATAATCAAAACTCAGAGACTTGATTACTTGTATCATTGTTCCCTACACGCTTTGCCATTGTGAACTTTTCAAATAGAGAAGGTTGTCAGCTTATCAGTATTTACCTTAACAATAACAAATCTAAATTTTTCATTACCTGACAATTTCTCATTAAAATTTCAAAACTTGTCTTTCATGTATCCTTAATGCACAGTGGAGCGGTTGACATTTGAAGAGTTCTTTAACCACCCATTTCTTGCACAGAAGCAGCCAGATGAGCTATCTTGGTAAAGTAGTTAATGAATTCTAGTTCTCATTATTACAAATTATTTCATCTGTCGGATTCGACTTATGTTGGACATGGTCAGCAGGGATACGAGACCTCAAAGGGTAATAAGTGGTTTTCCTATATCAGAAGGCTATCGCGTGAGGAGCACAGAGGATGCTTTTCAAGAAGATGGTTTACCCTTTCGTCTAGATGATGATTCCAGCGTTCCTGTTGGTAGTCCTTCATTTGCTGGGAGATTACCACAGAGGTTGTCATATGTTTTTTCTTGTGATGCAAAAGCTGAAAGGAAGGAAGTTACTAGTAGTACCCCACGCAAAACAGATAGTATTGACTCTAGCCACCGGCAGTCAGAAAAGAACCTGAAGGAATCTATTGATCTGAAGGACCATAGACAAGCAGCTAATCGTTCAAAAGGTTTTATTTTGCAACACTATTCCCAATTCCCCTTTGCCTTGAAGTTTGAGGAAATTTATGTTTTGCTTGGATCTACAGTCAGTTTGGCTAATACTAACTTTCTGATTATGGTATTCACTCCATTCAACAGCGGTGGATTCATTTGAGTTGATTGATCAGGACTATGTCATTGTTTCTGGCCCCCCCGTGGACTCATATTCTTCAGCAAGTGCTTCTAGGCTTAGCAATATGCCATTCAGATCAAGCTGTTCCCTGCAAGCATCTGCGAGTGTAGGTCCTAGACCAAGTGACCCAGTGCCTATTGTGGGTCCTCCACTTAGCAGCATAGTCCATTTAGCAAGTTTGGAAAATCCCCCATCTGCACCTGGAGCTTCACAAGTATACACCGATATAAATTGTTTGGAGCAGCTGCCAACTGATGGCATGGCCAGAATAGAGTCCCTGCAGCGTTCTGCCTCTGCTATCATGGAATTAGTAAATGAGAAGGTAACTCAAAGTGATGACATTTTCTCCACAGCTGTGTGTGTTGGATGCGATATAGCATGTAGGGGTGCAGGGAAAGAATACACTCTCTAGCCTAGTTTCTTGTAGATCATGCATCCCATTTCTTTAGCTTTGATCCCATGCTTCATTTAGAGCATTAGCTGTTGTTCTACAACAGCCTTGCTACTTTACACCATTGATTTGGTTACCCAAATATAGGAGTCTAATATGTTTGCTCAAGTTGGATTCATCTAAATTTATCCTGTTCTTGCAGATCCTTTCATTAGCTTTTTGCTGTTTATTGTTGTAGTTCTTTACTAGAACAACATTTGATTATCCTAATGTATTTTGTTCTTTCCTTGATACAAACTATTCTTATTTTACTTTCCTCCATATATCTCATAGAATATCTAAATCTTGATGTACATCTTTTATAATATGTTATACCTTGACATAGTTTACTCAGTGTGCAGCTGAATGAGAAACATCTTTTTTTTATTTCCTTTTTGTACAAATATGTGGAGTTTAATGTGTACTTAGTGTTTTCAGCAATGAGCTGATCTTTACATACATAAATCAACTTTTTGATTCCTGAAGAAACATTAACAAGAATTTGATGAAGCCAAACTTTGTTGTTCCCTTAAGCGCATTCATTCTGATTTATTGATTTGTTCCCATCTGAGATTAGTTTATTCAGCAGTCCAGGCAAATGAAGACGCTAATTATGGAACAAAAATAGAGAACATCCAATCAACAGTATTGCACAATAATATCTCCCGATAAACCATATCAGATAGTGATAACCATTTATTTGGGATACAAACTTACTAGAAAGTGTAAAGTGGTGAGATTGATGGAATAAGAAATACCCAAAAAAAATAAGTAATACCCATAAATGCAAATGTTTGAACTAGTTTGCAAGTTTGACTACGGCCAAGCCTCACTTTTAAGAGAGCTGACAAGAGAACAAGAAAAGAAAGATACTATGATTTCTGCATTGAATTTATCAGCAAAAACAAGAGTTACAGTCCAAACTTCAGCTCAGTCAATCTTGATCATTGTTCGTTGTATCATCCGATTTTTCATCGTTACTGCATTCACCTTGCTAATATCAGGTGATTGCAAGTGCTTGGAGAGCTTATGATGTTAATTGTTAACTGTCGGTCTTCTACCTTTTTCTGTTAAGATACTTATTGTCTTAATATGTGCTTTCAAGTTTTGGTGCTCAAGAGATGTTATATTCAAAATCTTTGTGCTGATTCTTCTGTTATCTATGCAATTATTAGTTCCTTTCTGGTATGTTTCTTCAAATAGTTCTTGCTTTCTCTTGAAGGTTGAGGCACACAAGCATCTGGAAGCATTTTCAATTCAGCTAGTCATTCTTGCTATATGGAAGCAAGCTTTGGATATTTGTCATACACAAGCGGCATCGGCAATTGAAGGAAGTCCAAACCAAGAAACGATCAGATCAAACGAAATCATGAAGAAAGGTCAAGTTAGTCTTTACATAAAAGAGCATCTTGATGCTACTAACATGTTGGGGCCGGAAAATGTGTGCTCTCATATTGAAAAAGCATTTCTTGGTGAAGTTGGTAGTGCAGAGGAACTTGCCAAACATATAGAGCCTGGTATATTCTCCGACTAACTACTGTCAATTTGTCCTTCATGCCCCCTCTATTTGTTCAATCTCTATGTGATTTATGTGTGATGCTGCAACTGTGCTTGTGACATCTTGTTTCCTGTTTCCCCTATCTATTCTACTGCAATCATTTACTAGTTCCTATAGACCTGGCACACTCCTTCCATAGCCGCCACCAAGACAAATTATGCAAGTAATCTTGGTGGTTTATTCAGATAGATAGAACTAGTTTTACCAAATTATGATACAAACTAGTTCGTGCAAAATAATTTGGATGATACGAACTGGAGATAAAAGAGCCATCTGTTGAGCTTGTAATTATCCCTTGGTATTTTCATGTGTGTGTGTATCAAATATTATTCTCAGCTATTATTTTACAACTGGGTTGAAAGCAATCAAAGCAACCTAGGTACTTTGGCATAGGAATGTATTCATTTTTTACTCGATTATGATACATAGCACTTCTTTTTATGGTCTTGGACAAAAAGCTAAAGAGCTTGCTTCTGCTGTTGGTTTTCCCAGGAAATACAGAGGTTCCAGATGCGATGGAAATGATATTTCAATCTGCCTTGACTTTTGGTAGAAAGGGAGCTGTAAGTGTTCTTTATCTTGGTCTCTGTGTTTTTGTTGGATTGTAGTCCAGCATAAATAAAGTGATTTTCATCACAATCGGATACTTTTTTTTTTGTGCATGTAATATCCTTGTCTCTACTACTACTGGTTCAGATGTTTCATCTTTTCTTTAAGAAGGCAACAGTCCCTATCTATGAAGGTTTTTGTTTAACGAGACCTAATATGTTACACTAAGCATTTACCAGAAGTTATGATACTGTGGCAGGTTGATGAGTACATGGGTCGGACTGGAGATGCAGTTAAGTTTTATTCAAAAGCCGTGCAGTTGTTAGCATTTCTTCAAGTGGAAGCACCATCTCTGATTCTAAACCCTCCATTTTCTCTAACAAACTCAGATCGTTATAGGCTTCAAAATTACATTGATGTCCTTAATAACAGGCAAAGCATTTCAAGGTCTCAAATGATGACTCTGCTCAAGTGTGAAGATCAACACTGCTCTCCATAAGGAGCAGAGATAGAGCTGTCAATACAAAACAATGATAACATGTCAGTGTCTTATTCTGTAAAATTCTTTTATATGTACAGTTATTCTTTTAGCTATATAAAGTGAAAAGGAAAAAGGAAAAATAGCAACTATTTTCTTTAACGATTGTAACATCAAGTTTCTCTTCAAGAAAATTTCAATGCCACTGGATCATCTCTTCATATTCATCTGGAGGCAAAGCCTCTTTCAGCACACTGAGCTCTTTGTTAGCTGATATCCAATCTTTTCTAAGGACTAGTGGTATGCGTTTACGTTTCTTTTGAGGGATCATACCTTTGTAATCTTAGTGGGGCAGTCCCCGTTTTGGAGATAAATTCCCAGCCTGTAAGCAAGTCAACATGGTTAAAAGCTCTCGATGCCCTAATGGTTGGGAGTGTTTACGATCACTCTTGAAATCCTTTGTAGGAGTGTTAATATAAGAAATCCTGTTGGTTTGTCCATGCCATTGAGCTTCGATACTCTAAAATAATAGTTGTGTGCTCTGGCTTGGTTTGACCTTCGCGAACAATTTTCTTTCAGCTATCAAATTCAAAGCTTGATCTCATCTCTCTTCTTTTGATAGTTTAGTGTATTATTGTTGGCATGGAAGGAGTTCATCTTGCATCGATGCTCTGGTGGCACTTGCATTGATTTAAGAATTAACTTCAGATATCTATATCTATAATAATTATAGGAGTTGGTGGATTTTGATTTTGCGATTTAGTGATATGGTAATTACCACCCAGGATTGTGGTGGGATGATCCCTCCACCCTTAACCTGAAAAATTTGGAAACAAAATTTATGACCAACTACATGCTTTAAACTGTGCATTTGTGGATCCAGATTTTAACATGCTACAATAAACAATAGAATAAAAGCATACTGTGATTATTAAATACCGTATTACAGTTACTTGTATCATAATTTGTAGTCCACAGCCACACAATCCTGATCTAACCCTCTAAGGGATCGTTTGGTAGAGTGTATAAGAACAATGCAGAATATAGTGTATTAGTAATACTTGTTTTAGTTATGCTTGTATTAGTTATGCATATATTATTTCTTATACATTGTTTGGTTTGATGTATGAGAAATGATACATCTTACATAATTTCTATAAAAGCAGGGGCGGATCTATTAAGAGAGTTGGGGGTGCCACGCCACCCGCAAACTTCGACGGAAGAGCTCTCTATATACATATATATACACGGATATAGTCAAATAATTAACATGCCACCCCCAAGACTGAAGTATTGTTTGGTCGAAGTGGTAGAGTGTCACCTCCGCTGGCAGCCTTACTTTTTTCCTTAATTTTAGGCTGAAGTTAAGCCACAAATAACTACTAGTTGAGAATCCCTTTTTTATATATGTATTAATAGTATTTATATTGAATTTTTCTTTTATTTTTCAAATATTAATAGTTAATATTTGTATTAAAAAGTGCATAATTTTATTCTCTCTCCTCAAATTAAAAAAAAAAACTATTCCTCTCAAATTTCATTCCCAAATCATCATTGCTCTCTGCTTGTTTGGTCTTTGCTGCTGCTACCGCCGAAGTTTATGGCATCGCTGGCGAAGGTCAAGGCCTCAGCCTCACCGGCCACCTCTCTCCACATCCATTGTTAAGTTTACTTGGCACCCAGAGAGTCTGAATTCTGGATTCGCCTCTGTATAAAAGAAATGTTTATTTACAAAAATACCCTTCTTTGATTTTGTACACTTTTTTACAACAAATTTCTTTTGTCATCTCAAACATAATTAGTATTGTTGAACTAACATATAGAGGTTTAAGATTAATTGCAAGATCTTCGTTTTTGTGCAGAAATGTTACGCCGACGAATTAACATAGTTGAAACAAAAATAAAATACAAGACGTAAAATTAAGAAATAGTCTCATTTTTTAAAAATATTTTTAAAGACCCTCGAAGCAAAGAAAAAATATGTTATGGTTATTTAAATCAACTATTCATTGTTATAAATTAAAATTGTGGGAAAAGAAATTGTGAAATGTTTTGAAAAGATTCACTATTGCAAATTAAAATAGCGGGAAAAAAAATGGTGAAATATTTTGAGAGAAAAATTGAGGGGTATTAAGGTC
This sequence comes from Capsicum annuum, assembly GCF_002878395.1. Lineage (NCBI taxonomy): Eukaryota > Viridiplantae > Streptophyta > Magnoliopsida > Solanales > Solanaceae > Capsicum > Capsicum annuum. The sequence goes on from NC_061119.1 coordinate 40,951,085, forward strand.
ATTTAATAAGTTAATGCATACGTTTAAAGTCTTTGTATTACTAATACTCAGGAAATAGTGTAATACTAATACACAGTTCAATACGCAATAGTGTGTATAACTAATGCTAGCATTAGTTATACATAGACAGAAAGACGTATCAAATAAGGTATTAGTAATACACATTAACTAATGCATGCATTATATTTTACAATACACTCTACCAAACGATTCCTCAAGAGACTAAAGTTTTGCCTGAAAAAGCTAATAAATATCCCCACCTTTGATGTAGGGTCATTTTGATTTATTAAGTATGTCTTTCATTATTTGCTTTGCATAAAGTACGAAGCCATAGAACTGTTGGAAAAAATGCTACAATATTGATATTGGATAGGAATTGATAATGATAAGAAAGTTATCACAAACATTGTGTCGTGACAAGCCACCGCCTTGAAAGCGATTTCGACCCGACTCCGGTGCAAATCCTTCTAGACGATAGCTCCCCAAGGTTCCACAATTACTTCCAAACACGTGCATTCGTGGCTGAAAGTTTGGAGGTTGCCTAAACCAATTGCCCAAAAGTTGACAAAGAATAAAAAACCAAGACTAAAACAGAGAATTGATGAGGGAGAGAGTAATTTGTTTTCTTTGTTTTCTACATCTTTAGTTCTCAAATGATGTTCCTTAAATAGGTAATCATTTACATTTCATCCATCAAAAGAGCAAAAGAAGATACACAGAGTTAATGTACGTAATATAACATTACTCTTGAATTAATGACAAAATCATAAAGGCTAGTAACTTTCAAGACTTTTGAATGTCTCTTTATTCACAAAGTTACATTTAATCGTCATTTGAATGAATGTACATTTATGAAGTAGTAACTCTCACATCCTACAAACTCTTATGACTTACGGATGTTCACACACATTTATTACAGAGAGTTATGAGAGTTTTTAATTTTTGCATTAATTAAGAAGGAATTATCCTTCAATCCCCACTAATGCAAAGATAGAGAATGGAAGAAATTCTGGGCAAAAGGAAGGAACATGTACTTAAGTGTCAATATCTTTTGATTTGAATTGACACGTAGTGATATGAGCTAACAACAACTATTCAAAAAGTGAAGTACTCTTGAACTAGATGGACATAAGTTGAGACCTCCACAACACATATCATATTCTTGATTTTAAGTAACCTCCGCGATACTATAAAGTGCTTTTTATGGTCATGCACACAAACCTTGGGTTTCATGAGTGCTCTAGAAAAAACAACCCACGTCTTTCATAAAAAAATGACCAACCTTTCATACTCACGTAGGTGATCCATCAAGTCTATCTCATACACCACCTTAAGGATATGGATCATTAAGAGTAAAATTAAGCTCAACCTTATAATGCACTACCTCGCGCCATAGGGATAGGATATATAGTGTTATTGATGGCCTATATGACTTCGTTTGACCATAAATGGGTATCTATCATAAAACCTCAATCCATGGGCTTTAGCCCCATCCCCCTCGACGATTCAAGGACCATTTTCCTTGTCAAATCCTTGGTCATAGGATCCGTCAAATTTCTTTCGGACTTGACACATTTCAAGAAAATAACATCATGTTTCAACAATTGTTTAACTGCACCATGTCTGATGCGGATATGCCTCTTTTTACCATTGTGTACACTATTTTTAGCAATCCCAATTGCTGCCTATGAGTCACAATGTAAAGAGACTGGTGACACTTGTCTTCCCCATAAAGGCATATCTGCCAAAAGGTTTCTCAGCCACTCAGCTTCTTGCCCTGCCAACTCGAGAGCAATGAATTCAGATTCCATGGTAGAACGTGCTATGCAAGTCTGCTTTGAAGATTTCCATGAAATAGCATCTGCACCCAAAGTAAACACATAGTCACTGGTAAAGCTAACTTCATCATTGTCAGTCACCCAGTTTGCATCATAGAAACCTTCTAAAACGACAGAAAATTTATTATAACACCAATCCATAGTATTAAAATGCAAACACCAATCCATAGTACCTCTCAGATACCTTAACAAGCGACGAAGAACATTTCAATGTTCACTACTGGTATTATGAGTATATTTACTTAATCTACTAACATCATAAGCTATATCAGGTCGAGTATAGTTCATGAGAAACATTACACTCCCAATTATTTAGCATATTCACACTACAACATTATACATATATAGCTATAAAATATGTCGTAGCTAAATACGAAAATTTTCGTGGCTAAACACTTTAGCCATCATATTTTCTTTCGTAGCATGCGTAGCTAGAAGTGGCGTAACTAAAAGTCAGCTACAAATTTTAGCGTTTTGTGGCTAAGACCTAGTACCTATTGCTACAAAAATTTCTGCAATGTGTCTAAATATTGAAAAATAAAATTGCCACGAAAATATATATGTATAGAGTTAATTTTCTTGCCACGACAAATTTCCTCTGTAGCTGTATCTTATACTTTCACCACAAAATAAATTATCGTAGCAAAAGATATACTCGTCATAATTTTGTCACAAAAATTTAGGTTTGTCATAGCTATATATAGTTCTCGATATTTGTGATTAGATCTTTAATTATATTGTATTACTAAATTTTTTATTGCATTTTAATTTTATTGATTGACTAAATCTCTTTTATTAGTGGCAATAAATGTTTTCATCAGATACACTATCTTTTTTCATTATTTTTTTTTTAAATTCAAATATTCCATGTTCATTCATATTTTATGAAAACTAGGAACAAAATACTCTTATTTCATACAACTATTCCGCATGAGACATTAGGGAGTTTGTAAAACACAAATTAACTAATGAGAGATTAAAAAATAAATGAGAATTCCAATTCTTATCAAATTAATATAATAAAAATTATTTATAATACATTAGCTATTTTCACTTCAATCTATAAAATTTTGATTCACAACAAACTATAAAAAGTTCTAAGTATTTGATTTGAGGGTTGAAGATGCTGATCATATTGCATTTAAGAACGTTGAAGTAGTTTCACTCTTTGCGTTGAATCCATGATCTTCTTTTATCCAAGAATTAAAATGCATTCTATAGATTCAAAAGCAATAATAATTAATGTAAAGAGCATGAATATATTTAAGAGAAACTTTAATAAAAAATGTAAGTTTAATTTATAAAATATTAATAAAACATCAACTACATATTGATGAACAAAATTATATTTATAAGCTTATTATAATAGCCTGCAAAATTGAACCTCAAAATCTAAGCCAAATATGTATAAATAAATTCAGAAACACAAAAACATAAATATACCTTGAAGGAGAAAGACAAATTTATCATAAGTAAAAAAAAAAAAATGTGGAAGAGGGGTGAAGCCGTGAAGGGGTGTGGCGACTAAGGAGAAGGAATTAAAGATTATATAGGTGGGCCTTCACCATTACTTTTCATTTCCTTATACTTTCTTTAACTTCTTACTACAAGTAACATTATGGTCCCTAATATTATTTTGAATAAAATAAAGATTATAAATGTAATGAGTTAAAATAGTAAATATATGAATTATATATAAAAGTGCGGTAAAATAGACACCTTTTTCTCAGTCTGCTTTCTTCGTAATTTTACTATATCATTCTTAATTACTTATTATATGTCATTTAATAATTTTAATAACAGAACAAAAATGAATATTTATGACAAGTTTGCTTTAGCAGTTTCAACTATAATTTTACTATATCGCCCATAATTAATTATTATAAGTCATCTAAGTATTAAAAAATTAATAATATTTAATAAAAAAGTAAAATAAACATAAAATGATAAATTAATTCTTGATATTTTAAATTAATTTGACATCTTATATGAGACCCACTTATTTTTTTTTTCACAAATATTTTTTATAGTAATTTTGTCATATCACTTTTAATTATTTATTATGAGTCATTTAACACATGTCTGTTTCGCTACTTCAATCGTGAAATTCGATTGACTCTTACATATTAGAAATTAATCATGTTTAATGAAAAAAAAAGTAAAATAAACATTTATGACATGTCTACTTTAGCTGTTTTAAGTGTAGTTTTACTATATCACCCTTAATTAATTATTGATCTAAGTATTAATAAATTAGTAATATTTAATTAAAAATAGAAATAAAATGATAAATTAACTCTTAATGTTTTAAATTAACTTGACATCTTGTATGAGACTCACTTAAAAAAATTTCATAAGTATTTTTTTATGTCAATTTTATTATATCACCCCTAATTCGTTATTATGAGTCATTTAAGACATGTTTGCTTCACTACTTCAATCGTGATATTTGATTGACTCTCGAAATTATACAGTGTCGCTTAAATTGAAATAAAAGAAAAATACTATAAATCACAATAATTAAAAATTTAAATTATGTTAAAAATATAATTGACTATCAATGCCACAAAAGTTTGGACAAGTAGAGTATTATAAATTATAATATCTAACAGTTTTAAAATAGTAAATTACAATGCCAAAATAATATTAAAAATTACAAGCTAATAGCTTAAAATATCTAAAATCATATTAAAAATATAATTAATTATCTAAATTTTACTTGTGTCACATAAATTGAGAAAAAAATACTCCCTCCGTCCCATTTTATGTGTCGCCATTTGATCGGGCATGGAGTTTAAGAAATAAGTAAAGACTTGATATTTTTTACCAAATTGTCCTTCATTAAAATAATGTACTATTATTATTTTTAATTAAGTGGACCCTTATAAGTGGGACCAATAAGGGTAAAAGTGTAATTGTGTTTTTAAATAGTTACCAAATAAGGAAAGGTAACATTCTTTTTGGGACGGACAAAAAAGGAAATGATGACACATAAAATGGGACGGAGGGAGTAACATATATTGAGCCCGTGCTAGCCTGGATATCTAGTATGAACTATACTTGTGAAAAAATAAAGAGATTAAATATATAATTCACATCAAGTGAAATAGGGAGATATTAACTATTATTTAATTATATTTATGATAATATTTTTTCTCTATAATATTAAATTATTAAAATAGTATTAGACTATTACATCAACAAGTTTTATACCGTCAAACTTCATTATAACGATATTCCACTATAACGGTTTGATTTTCTGTGAAATTAATTTTTCATGTTATAATTATTGATCAATATAAATACAAGCGCATAATTATTTAATTCTACTATAATCATATATTCAAATTTAATTAAATACAATTACATACTTATTTTAAAGGAATACAAAGTACATTCCACAATATTACATTACACGCAAATAGCCAAAATTTTAAGTTCTCATCTACATAACCCACTATTTCTTTTTATAAAAGTGTTTACAAAAAATCAAGTACATACATTATCATACAAGCTTTATTTTTTCACAACAATATGTTCAAAACTTCAATATAGAATATTATACACCTAATATAACATATACAAAATTATAAAAGGTGTTTATGCATTTATTTGTACGATTATACAATATTATATACAAAAAATGATTTTACTTTTTATTCTTTGCGTATATTTTAAAGTTTAACTCACATATACTCCAAATCACTTTAAATTTAAGTTTGGTATTACTCTTGAAATTTAAAATCAGTTGAAACAACATCCAATCAAAATAACTAACCTACTCAAAAAATTCAAATCTAAACTATAACTCAAGTTTAATTTGAAATGGACAATTATAAAATAGAAAAAAAGAAGATTTTAATAAGTTTCTTTTCATTGCAAAAGTTGGTGATTAGCTACAAATATTTCTTATAAGCAAAATATTTACGGCTAATCATTTAACTATTGTCCTAATTTTTAATTACTTGATGCAAAAATATTTATTTAGTTATAAATATTTGTTGCAAATAATTTATTATGGCTAAAAGGTCATTATTGTTACGATAATTTTTTCACGTGAAAAAAAACTTATGATTAGCTATGGAAATTTATTATAGCAATAAATTTGTGGCTAGTCATTTAACTATTGCCACAATTTTTTTATTATTTGAAGCAAACAAATTTATTTAGCTACAAAATTTTGTTTCAAATAATTTATTGTGGTTAAAATGATACTATTGCTATTGTAACTTTTATCATGTGGCAACAACTTATGATTAGCTACAGAATTTTATTGCAACAACAAATTTGTAGTTATTCATATAATTATTGCCACAATTATTAACTTTTATAGCAAAACAGAGAAATTAGCTTTGTCAATTTAATTGTCGTGGCTAAGAAATTTTATGAATTTATATATAGCCACGAAATTTGACTTTTTATGGCTGTTATTACATAATAGCCTCGTTTTCTAAATTTGTAGCTATATGTGCAATTTGTTGTAGTGTTAGTTTGAGAAACACTAGAATCTCTACTATTTTTGAAGTATATGCTAGCATCATAAAGAGTTCTCATTGAAACTACATCAAAACAATCAAACCTTTTCAACATCTTTTCAATATAATGAGACTAACACAAAGAAAAATCATTAACAGTTCTTTTGATTTTTATCCCTAAAATCACATTAGCTTCTCCAAGGTCTTTCATTTCAAATTTAGAAAATAACAATTTCTTAGTCTCATTTACAACATTCACATTAGGGTCAAAGATTAAGATGTCATCCACATATAAACATATTATCACACAATCTGATCCTATCATTTTAGAATAAATACAGGTATCAGATGAAGTAACAACAAAGTCAATATTCATTAATGTGAAATTAAATTTGTCATACCACTGCTTAGGTGTCTGCTTTAGTCCATATAAGGACTTTCTCAATTTGCATACTTTATCCTCTTGTCCTAGGATCATAAAATCCTTAGGTGGAGTCATATAGAAGTATTATTTTACACATCACTAGGCACATCACTTTTTCAAAGGAAAAACATGTTTAAAAAATTCTGCAACTCTAGATTCAGAAATAGATTAATCATTTAATGACTTAAATCTATATGTAGTATTATTTTGAGCATAACCAATAAAGACGGTTTCAAAAGTCTTAGATCATACATTTATCAGTCAAAAGTCTTAGAGCATACATTTATCAGTCTAAAATCAGGTAATCGACCTTAGTCAAACACTCCACACTTTCAGAAATTTCAAGTTAGAAATTTTTTTTATAACTCATATGAGGTATTGTCTAGCCTTTTATTAGGGTCTCTATTAAGAATATAACATGCAAACAAGACATCTTTTCTCCCATATATAGTTAGGAAGATTCGAGCTTAAAAGCATAAAATTCATCATTTTATTAGCTTCAAAAATAAGTTTAAGGCCTACTTTATTTAGAAGTGCTCCAGAAACTAAGTTTCTACGAAGAGAGGGAACATATAAAATATTGTTCAATACTAATATTTTACCAGAAGTTAATTTAAGAGAAATTTTTCCTTTACCTATAACTCCAACAATAGTGGAGTTACCCATGAGATTCACTCATCATTAATGGACTCGACAAAGTCATGGAGCAACTCTTTATTGACGCAGAAATGCCTTGAAGCCCCTGTGTTCAATACCCAGTCAGCCTTGTTAGCCACCAGGTTCATCTCGAAGACTACAAGATTGATCACTCTATCACCATCAACAAGATGAACTTGGACGTTATTTTGTCCTCCCTGTTCTGAGTTTTGCAAACTATCCTAGGGCTGCTTATCGGATAGATCGGATGGACAATTACACTTAATGGTTTGACTTATCGGTTTTAAAATATATAAATTCACTATCCAACCAGTAAGATATTGGTTGGTTCGATAACGAATAAAAAATTATCGAACGGTGTATCGAACCTCCATAATTTGACTACAAAAATAGATAAATAGTAGTACTATATCGTGATAAAGAGAAAGTTCTAACTTTCTATGCAACATGGTTGTGCAGGGAAGAGCCTACTAAGCCAGTATACTAATACTAGTTGGAACCTCAAGTAGAAAAGCACCGTAGAGCTTTGATTTTGTTAATTTCTAAACATGCATCAAGAAGAACGATTAGTCACTACGAATAAATGATGAATATCTATTCACTATCACCAAAATAGATACAACGGGAACTCCATAAATCACAATATATTCTAAGATATGATTTTCCTTCTAAAAGAAATGAAGATGACATACTGGCAGAAGAACCAAAGCTGAAAGCACTAGTAGTCAATTGGAGCCTTTACTTTGCAAAGCTCTGAAAATCCAAAGGCCGAATATGTTATGTTACTTTTACTCCTAATAACTTCTCTTTAGTTTTTATTAGGGTTAATTAGTAATGGGCTTTAGGTTATTACTCTAGAATTCAGATATATTAGGTTTACAGTTTATATTTTATAATAATATAATATGTATTTAAATTTTAATATATCTAGGTGGAAAAGTATAAGTATATTAGGTAATTCTTAATGGGTTAACGGTTTATCCGATAAGGAAATTAAATAATACACCCCTACACCGATAAGTCGTTAATTATAAAATTTGAATCCGTCCACCAATCGTTTATCTGATAATCCAACTGACAAGTCATCAATTTGACGACTTGCTAGCACCTTTTACGCTAAAATTATCATGCTTTTCTATTGATTTGATGGTACTCTCTTATGTAATGCCCATTTATATAGGTAAAAGTAAAAAGAGAAGATTGGGCAAGTAATTCAAGAGGCCAAATGTGAAGGAAATGAGTCATCCGCTTTGCATCCGATTTGCATCCGCTTCACATTTGCTTTGGAGCTGCTAGCCATCTGCTCTCTGTCTGCTCTTTATTCGCTTTGGATCCGCTCAAGCAGATCAACAATAAGGTGGCAATTTTGTAATTTCCATCAAATGTAGAGTAGAGTTTAAAAGGAGGCTTTTAGCTCATCTTTCAAGACCTAGTCTTCATTTTTTAAAGATAGCCTCCCTTTTAGCTCTTAGCTTCTCTTTTCTCTTTTAGCACCTATCTTTTCATCTTTTGAGAATTTTGTACTAATCTTGAATGAAAAATACATGGTAGTGATTTTCTTTTGAAGAATTATTGAAACCCCAAGTGTGGAATTACATTGTCTCTATCTCTCGTGGATGAGGTTAATGATAACTTTGGTATATTCTTATCCCTTTTATCTATGAGTAGCTAAGTTTCAATCTTAGGGTTATGCTTGCTTAGGTAGTGGTAGTGCATGGGTTTTAGCTAATTATTTTTCTAATTAGTTAGTTGTAATAGGTGTTGCATATATTTCATGAATTAATTGAGAGTTGGGGGTTGCGAACTCCAACCACCCTAGAGCCCATGTCATTCTTGAAAGAAAGGACATGGGTGAAGAATAAATGCAACCAATAACTTGATTTATTTTATTTAATGATATCTCTTAGACATAAGGATGTCAATTGAGGCAATAGATGTGGGAAATTATCATACTTGTAAGGTGTTCGAAAGAACCCATTTGTGAAATTTGGTGTTGTAATTGAAAGATTGACACCAATACATTGACATCTTACCTACCCATGACTTTTAGCTAGAAATTGAATAAATGGCCAAATACCCATGCATAATCCCACACCTATAATTGCATAACCCTAAGGCTTATTCTCAATTGAATTCACTCTTAGCATTCTTCAACGTCAAGCAGCGCACTAAAATTGAAGTAGTTGTCATTTATAAACACATCCAAACTAAATCACCCCATTTTACATTTATGCGTGCTTTATTTACACTACGGGTTATCTTTTAGTAGGCTATCAATAATCTTGAGTTTTGAATTCCATACTTTCACTCTTTGTGGATTCAACCCCAACCTAAGTTGGGTTATTATATTGACAACGATCGCTTACACCCATTCAAGAGTGTAATTTGAGCGTTGTCAAAAATGGCGCCGTAATTGGGGAGTGAAACATAGTTTTCACTCTTATAGTATTTTTAGTTACTTTGGGTTAGCCTTAGTATTTTATTTTACATTGTTTGGTGTTTTTATTCTTTCTTAGGTGCGTATAATAGTATACACGATACTATAATCCAAAATGGTAGTAATGTCGGGATGGTTGATCGATATCTTGAGGATGCGGATCACCTCGGTGATGCGGGACGAGCTAGTGCTATTCGTATTCCATCGGTGGAAGGAAATAGAGTATTTCACATTACTAGCGTGATGCTTCATTTGCTTCAAATGAAAGGGTTATTTGGAGTCCAAGCTCATGAGGATGCTAATCTACACTTGAAGAGATATAGCCCACATATCTCAAGAGTTAATCCGATTGCATCTTTTCCCATTCTCTTTGATGGGAGAAGCGGTCTTATGGTTGCGGTCTTTGCTCGTGAATCTATCACTTCATGGAGTGAGCTCACAGAGGCATTCTTGGAAAGATATTTTTCTCATTCTCGGATGTTGCAACTAAGGAATAAAATCATCAACTTTTGCTAACTTAATGACGAACCGTTATATGAGGTTTGGCAATGATTCAACAATAAGTTAATGCAATGCCCAAATCATGAGGTTCCTATTAAGATGCTTCTCTAAATTTTCTATAGGGCATTAGATCAATTAAACAATACGGTAGTAAATAATGCGGCCGGGAGTTCTCTTGTTAGACTATCGCATGGTATTGCATCAAACTTATTAGATCAAGTGACTAAGCAAAGTAGAGGGTGGCACACAAGAGATACCGAGGTATCCTTGGGGGCTCCATCCGCATCTTTTGTGAGCCAAGAACAAAATAAAAAATATGAAGAAAGAGATGCAAATATGGCTAAAGTAATGACGCAACTTGATCTTCTTACCAAGCATGTGATGGGGGATCCTCCTAAGGTGGTTAACGTCGTTGCTTCTAAGAGTGCTAAAGCTTATGATGATGAGGAAACAGAGTCTCTTGATGAAGAAATTCTGTTTTTGTCAAGCCAATTGGGGGTTCCCGCCCTACCTACCAAAGGCAAGTTGGGAATCAAGGTTAGAAGGAAAGAAATCGTGATAGTGATTGGTGTGATAGAGATCGTGATAGAGATCATGATTGTAGAGATAAAGAGAGAGATTATAATTGGTATATACCTCCACATGATTGGGAAAAGGGTAAAGAGTCAAGTTTCATTGACCCGGATAAGGTCAAAAGTGAAGATGTCCTTGCTCGAATTTTAATGGGTGTTGAGGGGACCGACAAGATAGTAAGAGAAATGAAAGGTAACTTCTCACAACTAAATCAAACGGTGACATCTCACTCGGCCTCTATCAAGAAACTCGAAACTCAATTAGGCCAAATTTTGGTATAACTTAATGCAAGACCAAAGGATGGATTACCTAGTGACACGGTTGCCAATCTTAAAAATGATGCTCACATCATGGCTATTGTCACTAGGAGTGGTCGAACTCTTGGTAAAGATGTTGTTGATCTTGGTGAAGACCCCAATGAAAAGGCAAATGAAGAACAAGCCAATGCAAAGAGAAAGCAGCTAGAAGAGCCAGTTGATAATGATCCAAAGCCTAATGACACAAGTGTTGAACGGCCAACGGTAGTTGACGAAAATGTTGAAAGTGAGAAAACTCCGAAAGTGATTGAGGATGATACTCCAAAAATGGATGAAACTCCAACTTTTCCATTACCACAAATCAAAATTCCTCCCCATTTTGACAAAGATTTAAGAAAAAGGATGATGATATCAAATTCAAGAAGTTCCTTGCAAAGTTTAGCAATTTATCGATGAATATTCCGTTGCTAGAAGCCTTACAAAAATGCCTGATTATGCTAAATTTATGAAGGACTTGGTTACAAAGAAGTGAGTCATGGATTTTGAAACAATTGAGGTAACCCACAATTATAGTGCTATAATATCTAGCACAATGGTGGTGAACAAAGAAGACCCGGGTGTATTTACTATTCCTTGCACTATCGGAGTATACAAATTCAAAAAAATGTTGTGTTAGGCTTGGGTGCTCCTAAGCCTACTACTATGAGGCTTCTAATGGCTGATCGTTCGATCAAAAAGCCCATGGGGGTGTTGTATGATGTTTTGGTGAAAGTTGACCAGTTTATCTTTCTGGCTGACTTCGTTATTCTTGATTATGAGATTGATCATAAGGTCTGAATCATTCTTGGTGAACCATTCTTAGCTACCGGAAGGGCCTTAGTGGATGTGGAATGTGGGAAGATGAAATTTTGGGTGAACAATGAAGAAGTATCCTTCAATTGGTGTAAGTCCATGAAGCAACCTATGGACTTAAAAGTTATTTCGGTGATTGATGTGGTTGATGATGAGGTGGCTAACACCATTGAAATAAAACTTATGAATGACCCCTTGGTGAGTGTATTGTGGAACCTTGAGAGTGAGGTGGTTGAAGAATATGATGAGGTGGTAGCTTAGTTGATGGGTCTTGGGTCTTACACTAAGAACCCGATTAAATTGGATCTTGATTTGAAAAACCGTGAGAGTCCACCAGTCAAACCGTCTATTATTGAACCACCTCAACTCGAACTAAAGTCGTTGCCATTCCATCTCCTATATGTTTTCTTGGGTGAGTATAATATATTGCCAATCATTTTAGCGGGTGATCTTGAACCTTGTCAAGTAGATGGCTTGAAATCAATTGTGAAAAAGTTCATTCGTGCTATCGGATGGACTATCACGGACATTATAAGCATTCCTCCAGGAATTTTTTCTCATAAAATCAAGTTAAATGTTGATCATGTTCCTAGCTTGGAACACCAAAGAAGACTAAATCAACTGATGCAAGAGATGGTCAAGAAGGAAATCATTAAGTGTCTTGTGCGAGAGTTGTCTACCCAATTTCAAATAGCACGTGGGTGAGTCCGGTCCAATGTGTTCCTAAGAAGGGCGATATGACGGTGGTCCCGAATGAGAATAATGACCTTATACCTATGCGCCCGGTCATGATTTGGAGAGTATGTATGGATTATCGCAAATTGAACTCATGGACTGAGAAAAACCACTTTCCCATGCCCTATATGGATCAAATGTTGGATAGACTAGCCGGTCGAGGTTGGTATTGCTTTCTTGATGGTTACTCGGGGTACAATCAAATTTGCATCGCCCCGGAAGACCAAGAAAAGACCACTTTCACTTGTCCCTATGGTACATTTGCTTTCAAGCGTATGCCCTTTGGGTTATGCAACGCGCCGGCTTCTAACGATGCATGTTGTCCATTTTTTCTGATATGGTAGATGATACAATAGAGGTTTTTATGGGTGACTTCTCTGTGGTTGGGGATTCATTTGATTCTTGCCTCACTCACTTAAGTAAAGTCCTTGAACGATGTGTGGAGACTAATCTTATTTTGAATTGGGAGAAATGTCATTTCATGGTCAATGAGGGCATTATTCTAGGCCATAAAATTTTGGGAAAGGACATCCAAATGGATCAAGAAAAAATTGAGGTGATTGCTAAGTTACCCCCACCGATATTTGTGAAGGGCGTTAGAAGTTTTCTTGGTCATGTCGGGTTCTATCAGCGTTTTATTAAGGTTTTCTCAAAGATCGCTCATCATTTGTGCAAGCTTCTTGAAAAGGAAGAAAAATTTGAATTTGATCACGCTTGTGTAAAAGCTTTCAATTGACTCAAGGAACTCCTTGTGTTGGCTCCTATCATAGTAGCTCCGAATTGGTCATCACCCTTTGAATTAATGTGTGATGCAAGTGGTATTGCTCTAGGTGCGTTTTGGGTCAAAGAAAATAGAAGTTGTTCCACCCAATTTACTATGTAAGGAAGACGTTGAATGATGCTCAACATAACTATACGGTTATGGAACAAGAGTTGTTAGTGGTGGTGTATGCATTTGAAAAGTTTTGGGCCTATTTATTGGGCATGAAAGTGGTTGTGCACGTGGACCATGCCGTTCTTTGGTATCTCATGTCAAATAAAGAGGCAAAACCTCGATTGATTAGTTGGATATTTCTCTTGCAAGAGTTCGATTTTAAAGTGAAGGATCGAACGGGGTGTGAGAATCAAGTAGCCGACCATCTTTCCCGCCTTGAATCCAATCATGAGAAGTTGGGTAAGATTGATATTGATGACACCTTCCCCGATGAGCTATTCATGTCACTTTTGGGGAGCATTACACCTTGGTATGTAGATTATACTAACTATATTGTACGCGGTGTGCTTCCCGACGAGTTAAATCATTATCAAAAGAAACAGTTCCTATTTGATGTGAAAAAATATTTTTGGGATGAACCATTCTTGTTTAGGGAGTGCGTGGATGGTGTGATCCATATGTGTGTCATGGAGGCGGAAATGATAGATATTCTTAAGGCGTGTCACTCCTCTCCGTTTGGTGGTCATCATGGTGAGATCTGAACGGCCACTAAGGTTCTTCAAAGTGGATACTATTGGCCTACCCTTCATAGAGATGCATATGAGTTGGTAAAATATGCCCTCAATGCCAAATGCAAGGTGGCATTTTAAGGAGGCATGAGATGCCTCTTAATCCCAATCTCGAGGTTGAACTATTCGGTGTGTGAGGGATCGACTTCATGGGTCCTTTGTGAGCTCATATGGCAATAAATATATCTTGGTAGCCATCGATTATGTCTCAAAGTGAGTGGAGACCATTGCTTTACCAAACAACGAAGGCAAGAGTGTTACTTTTTTCTTGAAGAAGTACATCTTTACAAGGTTCGGGACTCCAAGGGCAATCATTAGTGATGACGGCTCTCATTTTTGTAATCAGATCTTCAGTGCTTTGCTTGATAAGTATGGGGTGAAGCATAAGGTTGCTACTTCTTACCACCCCCAAACTAGCGGCCAAGTTAAAGTTTCGAATCGTGAAATCAAGTCCATCCTTGAGAAAACTGTGAATGTTGGCCATACGAATTGTGCGAGATAACTCAATGATTCTCTTTGGGCATATAGAACGACCTATAAAACTCCTATCGGTATGTCCCGTTACCAATTGGTATTTGGGAAGTCTTGTCACTTACCTGTTGAGTTGGAATATAAGGCTTTATGGGCTTTGAGGAAGTTGAATATGGATTGGGAGGACGCTTCAAAATCGAGGGTCAATCAACTTCATGAGTTGGACGAGTTTTGACTCAAAGCATATGAAAGTTCCGTGTTGTACAAAGAGAAGATGAAGAGGTGGCATGATGCCAAAATCCTAAAATGAGAGTTTCATATGGGTGATAATGTTCTCCTCTTCAATTCAAGATTGAAACTTTTCACGGGAAAGCTTAGATCAAAGTGGTCGGGCCCGTTCTTGATCTCAAATGTTTACCCGAGTAGAGCTATTGAGTTGGAAGATCACGAGAAGAAGAAATTTGTGGCGAATGGACAACGATTGAAGCACTATTATGTGGGTGGACCCAAAGCGACCAAGGTTGAGTCACTTTGTTTCAAAGATCCAAAATAATGATCGAATGATGTCGTGCCACGACTTTAACTAAGGTGCTTCTTGGGAGGCAACCCAAGGAATTTTTATTAATATTTTCTAACGTTTTTTATTCACATTTTAGTTTAGTGTTGTTTGATGCGGGTAATATCATAAAATTTGGGTGCATGAAGCTAGAGTTGGAGGCTCGAAAGTGAGTCCCGAACCAAAGATTTTGTTCAAAGAAAAGGTGTGTATCAAGCTGGAACGATCTGTGTTGTACCTGTTTGAGCAGGCCAGCCACATGTACAAGGCAAATAGAGCGCAAATTGCTCGAGTTTTTGGCCAAGGAGAAGTAGCTATTCTGCCTCAGCCTGTGCTGGACATGCTCAAGCAGTTCAAGCACAGTTCAGACGCACTTGGAACGCATCACCTGTTGATTTTCGCTGGTAGTTACTGTCCACACCTGTGTCTGGACTGCTTTAGCAGTTCCAGCACAGGTCAGTTGCATTTTGGAGCACAGATTCGGGCCAAGAAGCTGAAGGTACTGCTTGTACCTGTGCTGGACATGCTGCAGCAGTCCAGACGCAGGTCAGCTACACCTTGGACGCACATCAGGCTGCTACGGACTGTTTTCATCTGCCAAGGATCATCTCAAGTGCAGGCTGGAAACAAGTGCCTTAAAACTTAAAAAATATGCATCTGTTTTCAGCAACAATTTTAGGAAATGGTCAAATCTTATTGGGCTGGCCCGATCCGGTCAACCCAAATCACTTTAAATGCGTAAAAAAAGAGCCAAAAATAGTCTGACACTTAGCATATCTCATCACACTTCAGTTCTAACCGGTCCTTTCCCTCAACTTTAACATTCTCTCTTTCTCTTAACAAGAATTGCATCAACACAAATTGAGAAAATTCTTTTGGACTTGTTCTTCACCTTTTTCCTCTCTTAAGTCAAGAAAAGTATATTCTTTCATGGTTTCACTTTTAAACTCTCTTTAAGGGATGAACATAATACTTGATACCTCATGATAGTTGGTCATGTAGAGTTAGTTTTTGTGAGTTTATTGGGGTGATTAACACTTGTTGGAATAATTATGTGGTCATGGGTGCCTTGTTTCACTAGTTTGATTCATGATCCTCTCTTAAATGAAACTAGTGCACCATGTGCTTGATAAATGTCCATTAAAGCCTTTCTTGCTTATTTTTTTATGGTGGGTGGCTCAAGTACGATAGCATGAACATCTTGAATAAGTTTGGAGATGATGTGGTGAGATGAGCTTGCTCTCTTGTGCTCTTATTCTCTTTCTCTAAGTTCTTGGTTGGCATGCCCACTATGTGTTTGTTGAAATGACAATAAGAGAGAAATGTGTTGTATGCTTGTAATGGCCAATATGAATTTCCTTAGGGCATGGTGTGGTCATTTTTCATGCATCGTTCTGAGTCCAATTAAACCTAATAATAAAATAGTTGGTAGTCATTGGTTGAGGGAGATTGTTGAGAAATACGGCATCCATGATTCTTGTTGGTCACTAAGCCTAACCGGGAAACATGAATGTTTGCCTTGTCCTATGATAGATTGGATGACATTATTCTTAAGGGTATTGGTCATTCTTGTTTCCATTGGAGGTTACGGATGCCCTATGAGCTAGTTTTGAGAAGTGTGAAGAATGTGAGACAATGTCATGCCTAAATGATTAGGTGTTGTAATAAATGAAACCCATGGACTCTAGTGATGAGTTACCTTGCACCCTATTTTCTTTTCCTATTTTTATTTTTATTTCCGTTCTTAACTTATAAAATTCCAAAAACATGTTTTACCTTTTGTCTTTTGTTTTGGTTTTGTTTTGTTTCTTTATCATAGGTATGTCTTCAAGAAAAAATTTACCATGAGAAATTATCCAAGGATGATGAGTTACCCTTTATAGTAGACTCGATGAGGGATCCTAGTCTGACGAGTCTCCTATTGAGACAGTACAATCATTCACCGACATGAACCCGAGTGCCTAGTGCGCCACAGAGAGTCTTTACCCTCTTTTACTCTCTTTTATTTCTGTATTGGGGACAATGCAATATTTTTAGTGGGGGTGAGGTATCGTTATGATTCATTTGATGGTCGGTACCTACTGTCTCATTTTATGGCATGTGGCTTGATAAATTGTGGAGACATATTCTATTTTATTACTTTGAATTTGTGCCATGCGCTTAATTTAAATGTGGTATCCGATTGTGTGCATTACTCTTATCGCCTTTGGTATATACGTGTCTAATAAACTCCAAGGGTTTTCTTCGAAACTCGGTTCTTTCCTAAGGAGCAAATTGTTATTTTCTCTTTCTTTTGATCTTTATTTTTATTTTATTTTAGTTTCTTTGTCGAACCGAGTGATTATTCACCCATGAGGGATGACAAGGCGACATCCTTAGGTGAAGTATCTAGTCATTTTGGTTAACTAGGAAGAAGCAAAAATTCAAAAATACTTTCAAAATGTCATTGGCAAGGAATAAAATATTTTTGCGAAAAAAACCAAAAATATAGTTGCAAGATCAAGGATGTTTTGAGTTTTCTTTTGAGTGAGACCATTAAACTCAATTTTTGGCTCTCTCTTTAAAGGATGAGTCGTTGACTCAGAGTAACTTATGAAGCTCAAATTGCTCAAATTGGTTGGGAGATTAACTTTTTACTCTATGAGTATGAAGCCATGAGTGGTGAGACTTTTAAAAAAATCTTGTGCATTTGTGTAGTCTAGAACTTACCCCGAGTGTATTCAAAGCGAAATTCTAGACAAGCTTGATTTGGAAGATGACTCGAGGCCTTTTTTGACCCGTCACATAGCCAAATTCTCACTGTAACATTGTTCCCTAGTTAACCCATTTAAACCTTTTTGCCCTTTGTTCTTTCTTATTGTAATGATAACCATGCAAAAACACCTAAACCCTTTTGAAAACCTCTCTTTTGGCACCTAACTTCCTTTGATGCGTTACATGATTCTAAATAATAGATTATAGGTCAAAACCTAAGTTTGGGGGGTTGTGTATTTGAGAGAAGATGATCAAAGAAAAGATAAGAAAACTGTATGTAAGGTTGTCAATACATGTACTTAAAAGACAAGAGATGTGCTTGATGATAAAATTGAATAGCCTAGCCTGTACAACTTGAAAAAAAATTGAATGAGTGAGGGGCTAAGAAAGGCTAATAGGCAGAAAATCTCTTGAAAAAGTCAAAGAAGTGAAAGAAAAAAATGGTGGCTTTGAATGATTTGGTAAATGCTAAATAAATAGTTAGGAAAATATGGGAAATGATTTGAAAAATAATAAGGTGGGTGATTTGAAAATTTTGAGGGTAGAAAGGATTGAATGATTGCATTGAAGGGGGTCCTTTAGTCACTTGATCCATATGTATTCCTTCCCACACCTTAAACCTTTATCTTGACCGGTAAGACCTTGGTGATTCCAAACTAAGTCTACATTAGTGGCGAAAAACACAAAGGGCAAGCCTATGGTTCTATTCAATGTACTTGAATTTCTTTGTAAGAGTGAGTATGAATTCTTTCTTTATTTAAGCTTCGTTAAGAATTGAAATGTCTTTGGTGCGTGGAGCTAACTCTTGCATGTGAG
The DNA here is from genome assembly GCF_002878395.1 of Capsicum annuum. NCBI lineage: Eukaryota > Viridiplantae > Streptophyta > Magnoliopsida > Solanales > Solanaceae > Capsicum > Capsicum annuum. The sequence goes on from NC_061119.1 coordinate 40,969,934, forward strand.
CGACATCGGTACTTTTGGGTAGAGGGTGATGTTTTACTATCGGTTTGGGTAAATGAGTGAAGTAAGTTGTATTGAGAAGATTGAGACAATCTTTGATGATTTTGTGCCTTATCTTAAGATGTTTTGTGATTTGAAAAATTCATTTGATACAAACTTGCATCCTTGCTTCATAATTATGTGCTTATTGAAAAGTTTTGGTTTACTTGTTGCCATGACATGTGTGGAAAGTATTTGTAGAGTTTTGTTAGCCTATTCCTTTAGTATAGCTTTCTTCTAGGTGGATTTGAGTTAAGTACCTTATCTCATTAAATTATTCCTTGTTGCTTGAGGACAAGCAATAGTTTAAGTTTGGGGGGTTGATAAGTCGTCAATTTGACGACTTGCTAGCAACTTTTAAGCCTAAATTATCATACTTTTTCATTGATTTGATGGTTCTCTCTTACGTAATGCCCATTTATGTAGGTAAAAGTAAAAAGAGAAGATTGGGCAAGTCATTCAAGTCGTCAAGAGGCCAAATGTGAAGGAAATGAGTCATCCGTTTCACATCTGCTTTGGAGCTGCTAGCCATCTGCTCTTTGTCTGCTCTTCATCCGCTATGGATCCGCTCAAGCAGATAAAAAATAAGGTGGTAGTTTTATAATTTCCATCAAATGTAGAGTGGAGTTTAAAAGGAGGCTTTTAGTTATCTTTCAAGACCTAGTTTTCATTTTGTGAAGATAGCCTCCCTTTTAGCTCTTAGCTTCTCTCTTCTCTTTTAGCACCCATCTTTCATCTTTTGAGAATTTTGTTCTAAGCTTGAATGAAAAATACATGGTAGTGATTTTTCTTTGAAGAATTATTGAAACCCCAAGTGTGGAATTACATTGTCTCTATCTCTCATGGATGATGTTAATGATAACTTTGGTATATTCTTATCCCTTTTATCTATGAGTAGCTAAGTTTCAATCTTTGGGTTATGCTTGCTTAGGTAGTGGTAGTGCATGAGTTTTAGCTAATTATTTTTTTAATTAGTTAGCTGTAATGGGTTTTGCATTTATTTCATGAATTAATTGAGAGTTGGGGGTTGCAAACTCCAACCACCCTAGAACCCATATCATTCTTGAAAGAGGGGACATGGGTGAAGAATGAGTGCAACCAATAACTTGATTCATTTCATTTAATGATATCTCTTAGACATAAGGATGTCAATTGAGGCAATAGATGTGAGAAATTGTCACACTTGTGAGGTGTTCGAAAGAACTCATATGTGAAATTTGATGTTGTAATTGAAAGATTGACACCAATACATTGACATCTACCCATGAATTTTAGCTAAAATTTGAATAAATGGTCAAATACTCATGCATGATCCCACAACTATAATAGCATAATCCCAAGGCTTATTCTCTATTGAATTCACTCTTAGCATTCTTCAACATCAAGCTAGTGCACTAAAATTGAAGTAGTTTTCATTTATAAACACATTCAAACTAAATTCCCCCATTTTATATTTATGCTTGCTTTATTCACACTACGGGTCATCTTTTAGTAGACTATCAATACTCTTGAGTTTTGAATTCCATGCTTTCACTCCTTGTGGATTCGACCCCAACCTAAGTTGGGTTATTATATTGACAACGATCGCTTACACCCATTCAAGAGTGTAATTTGAGCGTTATTACCAACACCAATAAGTCAATTTTGCGGTTGGCTTATTGGATACGATTTGATTTTGAACGGCCCTAAACTATCCCATATTTCTTTAGCAAATTTGTAAGTAACAAATAAATCAAATAAAGTATTTAATCATATGACTCAATTAATGTCCTCTAGCTTTTTTGCTTTCCCTTTTAATCTTCTTTTTAGCAAATTCATCAATAATCATAATAGTGTTAGAACTGGTAATAATGTTAAAACCATCATTAAATAAAATATAATCAACTTCTAATTGTTCTAAGAAAATCAGAAGTTTTTGTGATCAACATTTAAAATTATTTTCGTCCAATGGCTAAAGTTTTAACAAATCAGAAAAATTTTGTTCAAAAAATATTAGCCATTTATCAATATTGTATGTAAGAAAATCGCTTTCAAATTATTGGAAAAAATGCTACAATATTGATATTGGATAGGAATTAATAATAGTAAGAGAGTTATCACAAACACTGTGTCGTGGCAAGCCATTGCCTTGAAAGCGATTTCGGCCCGACTCCAGTGCAAATTCTTCTAGCCGGTCGCACCCCAATGTTCCACAGCTACTTCCAAACATGTGCACTCGTGGCTGGAAGTTTAGAGGTTACCTAAACCAATTGCTCAAAAGTTGACAAAGAATAAAAAACCAAGACTAAAACAGAGAATTGATGAGGGAGAGAGTACTTTTTTTCTATGTTTTCTACATCTTTAGTTCTCAAATGATGTTCCTTAAATAGATATATCATTTACGTTTCATCCATCAAAAGAGCGAAAGAAGACACATAGAGTTAATGTAAGTAATGTAACATTACTCTTGAATTAATGACAAAGTCATAAAGGCTAGTAACTTTCAAGACTTTTGAATGTCTCTTCATTCACAAAGTTATATTTAATCGTCATTTGAATGAATGTACATTTATGAAGTAGTAACTCTCATATCCTACAAACTCATATAACTTACGAATGTTCACACAAATTTATTACAGAGAGTTATGAGAGTTTTTAATCTTTGCATTAATTAAGAAGGAATTATCCTTCAAGAACAGCCTCTTGCAGTTGCAGAAATACAGGGTAAAGTTCTGTACAAGTGAAGATAATTTTAGTGAATCAAGCTACCCATATTTTATTATTTATTTCCTCTTTGTATATGCAAGCATGCGCCGAGTTAGGAGCGCAAGGAATTCAGCCGAACCCCATGTGGCATAAGATTATAAAATGTTTAATCTCTTTGATTTCTTTATGATTTACTGTTTTATCTATTGAATTAAATTTTAGTTTCTCAGTAACTTTTTAAATTTTCTTAATAAAAATTCTAACTCGACTGGAAAGAATGCCAGTCCAAGGACCATTAAGAATGCCGTCCGTGTTTGGTGATTTCCCCTTTTTTATTCTCGTTGTTTTGTCTTGAAAATGATATGCACGAGTCCTCTTTCTGCTCTTTTGGTATGAAAAGGACTACTTACCTAACATAGTTAATTGAGAAATAGTTGAAGACTAAAATAAAGTAACGTGACTTAAAAAAGACAATTCAACTGTGGTATAAAGAATCCCAACTTTGGTCTTTGAGTCAAAGGATTGTCTTGAGGCAGAGGTAGATCATTCGCTACGGGTTTGGATGAAGTCGATCTTTTTATTTAAACTATGCATTTATATTAAGAAATTTATTAAATATGTATAACTATATACAAGTTGTGAACAAGTAACTAAGACGAGTTATGAATTAAATGGCTAATTCAGACCTGTAAACTTTAAGTCCTAACTCTGCCTAGAAAATAAATGAACTTGAAATATCCCTCTTCATTGAAGGAAAATGAAAAATATTTCAGTGGATTTCCATTTTTCGAAGATAAAATTGAGCGGAAAAATGAAACCAGTAAAGACCAATAATGACTTTTGACAAATTCCTTAACAAGTTCTCAATGGGAAGGCAAATGCAAGTATGCAACTATCTCCCTCAATTATTCCAATTCTAGTCATCTCCACGTGTTATGTTCATGTGAGAAGACTTTCAATTTTTTTTATAATCGTGATGTTGGAGTCAGCTTTTATGTATCTTGACTAATTTCATGAATTCATGATAACAAGAAGCCTATCTATCTATATATAAAAACAAAAGCAAAAACAACACGTGTCATCACCACAAAAAACAAGAATTATCATTAAAAATTAAACTTAAAATTGAAACTTTAAAAACACTAAAACTGTCACACACAACGGATAAACAAAAACAAAAACTCCATAACAAAACAGTTTTTGTTATTAACATTAAATATTAAAATAATAATTTAAAAAATCGTAACTACCACACACAAACAAGTAAATCACGTGTTTACTGCAAAAAGAAAAATAAATAAATGAAAACACAGTGAAATTTTTATTTACAATTTAGTAAACTTCTACCCACATTTGGAAGTTTCTTTTCAATCTGAAAGTGATTGTAACTCTTCATATTTATCCTTATGAATTAGCACAAGTCAACTCTTTTATATATTCTTTTATCAATATTCAAAAGTTTAACTTTATTCTCTTTTCATTCTGTTTTCATCATGCATCGCAAATTATAATAAATTTTGTAGAGTTTGAAATTTTTTGTACTAGGTCCAATATGTTGCTAATCATCATGACGGTAGGAGTAGCTGTTAGAAGAATGCTCAATTTTTTTATCTCAAAATATTTCTTTGTTATAGATTAATTTTTTATTTTATTGAGATTTCACCTAGTATGTTATTGTTGTTATTGTATAGGTGTTGTTCATATTATTACTTGCATTATATAAAATCTCCTAATTTATTTAGATACTTTACTTGAATGATTATGTTCTCTTTCTAATTTTTTCTGTCCTACTACAAAGTAAGAAACAGTTTTAAACTACATACAACTAAAGATTACAACAAGAGCAGTATTTGTCTTAAAGACAAGGAGAAAATCTCTGAAATATAAACTTTTTGTTCGATAAAGTTCTGAAAGAGCAAATCAAAAATTTTAAAAATATAATCTAAACGTTGATCATATCAATTTAAACTCAACTAGAAACATTATTCCTTAATGATGTCAAGTAGTACTGTTAAATATGGATATTTACTCTTTATTTTCTATAACATCTCTATGAAAATGTTGCTATGAGAACTTTAGATATATTGTATTCACCTTTGTAATTATATTTTTGGGACTTCCAACATCTCATAATTTATATAATGTGCAGGTTGATGAGTTATTGATTAGAAGAGACTAGAGAAAAGAAATTCTGATTGACATACAAGTAGAGTCCTACCTAAAATCTACATATTCACAGACATTAAAATGATTTATTGTTTTTCTTATGTGATAAAAGAGAACTACAGGAATAAATATAGTGAATTGATTCGAATAATTTTGATGTTTTTCATATTTATTTTTATGTTGAAGAATTTATCATTACATTTATGTCATTTGGAGGACCAAGAATCATAAGTATGCATTAAGAGTCTAAACTTATAATTAATATATTAGCAACTATTTTATAAGATTATGGATCATATCAACTTTATTATTGGGAAGTTAGAGAAAAAAACAAAAAGAAAACTTGATATTTATTCTTTTTAAATAATGAACGTGCACAAGTATCATTCAAATATGCCAAAAAAAAAAAGAGAGAGAGAGAGAAAGGAAAAAATGAGTAGATATACAAAAGAGAAAAGCAATGGAAAAACAAGTATGCATTTGATTTCCTTGATAAGAACCGATGGATGGATTCAATGGTTTTACCCTTTTTTTTGTTGTTATTATTCATACCATATTATTCTACATAATGAAAAGTAGATACTCATATATGATATATCGAACATTTGATTTTCAAATTTAATTGCTTCAACGTAACCTTATTATATTATTTTTTAATTATAACTACGGAACATTACAAAAATATTCATAAGATTTATTAATAAAAAAATGCAATGTTAAAAATGATTAAGATTATAAGAGTTTTAATTTATTTGTATATTTATGGCTATAAATCATTTAATTAGAGGTCGAATAAACATTTTAGAGTTATTGTTACTAAGTATATAAATATATATTTCTATTTGAGAATTATTTTAAAAATTATTATATAAATTAGACAAAATAAATACATTATATGTCAAATTTAAAAATAATGAAGAGAGATAGCATACTTGGCATATTGTTTTAAATTATACAATTTGTGTTCAATTTTATTTTGAATAAAAAATTATTATTGCTTTTCAAAAATTATTTTTTAGAAAAACTCTTAAATTAATTGTCAAATATGACCTATATCTTCTTATTTCAGTTACTATACCCTTATAAAAAATATTTGACTAATAATAATTATTGAAGTAATAAATACTTTATATCATACAATATTTATTAATATAATTCGCAGTTATTTAATTTAATGTTATTTTACAATCTTATATTAAAATCGATGTCTTAAATGATTATAGATAGATATTTTCACATCACCCACGCGATACTAGTTACAGAGGTGGACCCACGTGGTGCCTCGAGGGTGTACGTGCACCTGGTAACTTTTTAAAAAAATTGTATATATACGTATATATATCCTACTAAAGTGTTAATATATTTAATTGTGCACCCTCAATAAAAAAAACTTGTATGGGTGCACTGGTTTGGAACTCAAATGCTAACGCCTTTCTAGGCCAACGTCATGTGTTCGATTCTTGATGGAGTCACTCAATTTTTTCATTTTACTTCTCTATTTGATGCTAATAGGTACACATTTCTTCCTTTCATTTTTTTTTATTTTTTATTCAAATTTTTTTCTTGCTTCTATTTATGTTCATGGGATTTGATTAAAAATAAATAAAGTAATTGATGTTGACAAAAAAAATTATGTAGTTGATAAGCGATATGACTATGTTAAAGAAAATGGTGCACCTCCTATCTTCAAAACCTGGGCTCGCCTCTTACTAGTTATATAATAACATGTTTGGTGTAATATATCGAACTGTCACTTCAGTTTTCTACATTTGTTTCGAAACTACAAATTATGGCTGTCAAGTGGGCCGGACCGGGCCAACTCGAAACCGGCCCGTATTATTTAACCGGATTGAGGATCGGGCCGGGTTCGGGTTGGGGTCGAAGTGGGCCGGGTCGGGCCCAACAGTAAAAAATAAAAAACCACCTAACTAGGCCCACTTAACCCAAACCAGTCAAACCCACCCAAATCCGGTCAAACCCGATTAAAAAATCGGTCAAACCTGGTCAAAAATATAAAAAAAAAAACTTTTTTTCAATATACATTATATATACCCACCTATATACATTATAAATACGTTAAACAATATATATACACTATATATATAGTATATACTACATTCGAATTTAAAAAATATATACACATATACACAATTACACATATATACGCACCATCCAAATATATATGTACTACTTTAAACTTAAAATAAAATATACTACAATATATATATATCTATATCTATATCTATCTATCTATCTATCTATATATATATATATATATATATATATATATATATATACACACATGTATACGTTAAATATACACGTCTATAGAAGATCTATTTACATATATACACTCTATTCTATGTATATGTAATACTTTAAATGAAATATACTATAATATATATACATTACAATATATATTTATATAGTTATATACTAATTTATAAAATGTATACACATGTATACGTTAAATATACACGACTATAGAAGATCTATTCACATATATACACTCTATTCTATGTATATGTAATACTTTAAATGAAATATACTATAATATATATACATTAAAATATATATTTGTATAATTATATACTAATTTATAAAACATATACACATGTATACGTTAAATATACACGTCAATAGAAGATCTAGTCACATATATACACTCTATTCTATGTATATGTAATACTTTAAATGAAATATACTATAATATATATAAATTACAATATATATTTGTATAGTTATATACTAATTTATATAAAAAAAAAATTTATTTTTTAAAAAAAAAGATTCCGGGCTGGGCCGGGCCGGTTACAGCGTGCCTGGATCGGGCTAGGTCCGGGCCGGGTTAACCGGGCCCAAATTGAAAAAATAACTGGCCTGGGACCTGGAACCCTAAAGCCCTAGGGCTTACCGGGCCGGGTCAAACTGGGCCGGTTTATTTGAGTGGGTTGGGTAGCAGCCCGGCCCACTTGACAGCCATACTACAAATACGTCTTTTTATCCATGATCATTTTCGTACTGCAACTATGTCCAATTTTGGAAATTTTCATTTGGATGATACTCCAAATAAGCAGTGGTTTGGTTATATTATTATTCTGACTAAATTATGAATAGAGAGTAGCTATTATGGTTTTTAATATTATATATTAACCTGTTTTTCATTAATTTCGTTAGAATTTTCATAAATTTAATTGCATATATATAAGTATATTTTTTGATTCTCTTTGTTTTGTCTTTAAAATCTTTTTCCATGGTGTGAAGAGGACGACCACTTATGCATAGTTAATAGACTCAAATAAAAGGAACGTGAGTTAAAGACAATTTAACTATGGTATTAAGAATCCAACTTTTTGGTCTTTGAGTCAATGGATGGTCCCTTTGGAATTTAGGTACGTAAACAAACTGCAAGTACTCCTTGCCATCAAGGGAAATTGAAACATTCCACTGGGTACCCTTTTTCTAAGGTAACATAAAAGACCAATAATGACTTTTAATAAATTTACTGACAAGTTCTCTATGAGAAGGCAAATATGCAACCATCTCTCTCAATTATTCCAATTCTAATATTCTCCACTTATATCAGGCGTTTATATGAGAAAAACTTTGAATAACTTTTTATACCATATAGTTCACATATTGGTCTAGTTAGAGTCACATTTTTCTTGCTTTCACAATTACTTTCGTAGGTTGTGGTTAATGATGGTGGTTGATTACAGTAGTTGGTTGTGACTGCTTATTACTGTGGTTGATGATGGTGATAACTAAAAGACATGGCGATTGATAACTATAGCGGTTGATATATAGTGATGGTTGGTGGTGGTGTTTGTTGTTATATAGTGATGAATGATTATTATAGTAATAGTTGTTGAAGGTGATGATCGAAAAGCTAGTGGCGATGATTAACTGTGGTAATTGACAACAGTAGTGACTGTAAATGATTACAGTGATTGTGGACAATGGGTGGTACTAGTTAATAATGATCAATGATAGTTAGCGGTAAAAAAATGTAGTAATGGTGAAATGTTATCTTTAAAAGAATCCTTGAATATGCAATACCTTAACGATATTAAAATTTTATTTTAGATGTTAACCATTCAAAGTTATTCATATTAGGATTTTTGTCCTGATTTTGTTACTATATTTAAGTTTTACTTTTTTTATAAGGAAAATAAAAGTTACCATATTTCTTTTATTTTTCCTGAAAGAAAAAATATAATTCTTTTCCATATTTGACTAACTTCTTTCTTGGAGGAAACGTTTTGGACATCTATAAATAAAAAAACCTCTTCTCATACAATAATACAATAACATCCACAATGTAGTCTTTAAAGAGTCTCTGTTTAGGGAGAGATTTTCTCTGTCATTAATTTTTATGTTTTTTATATTAGGTTTTATATGTGGATCAATTGGCTAAATAATAGAATAATATTAAGCCTTTTAGTATTATTTTATGTGTCTTCTAAATTGTCACCATAGTGATTTGCAACTAATAGCTTCCGCATGACGCCCTCTCGATTTCGAACCCAACAATTCAAATTCATTAAATGGTTATAAGAAAAAACATTTAGTGATTGAAATCTCAATGATAATCTTATGATCCTAAAAGATTTTTACAAATGAACTAATGTTCTGCGTGCTTGGGAGATTATTTGTATCCTTCATCTTGATGTAGGGTCCTATTAGTATGTTATTTCTGTTTCATACCTGATTTATTTCACAGGTGAAGGAAACATGTTCTTGGAATTCCACTCTTTATTTTATATTTCTTAGCATAAACATAAAATAAAAAGCCGTACTTAAAATTAGAGTTCTTCTAAGATTCATTATTCGATTTTGTTATATGCTTTGCGTCAAATTACAGAACGATTTACGAAGGTAAATTCAAATTGGTTGGTTCGGAAAGTCATGAGAGAAGCAAGCTAAGTAAAATGATATATCAATGCTATGAATAATAGAATGTTAATATATGAATTAAGTATATATGCATGACACGTTTTTTTATATCATTTCTGTCTACAAAATAAAGAACTTGACTTAGAACTCATCGTGTTGCCATACCGCACTGGTCGATGATGCATTAACCTAACTATACGAAATTCTAATCTAATGCAAACATATCTCACAGTATGCTTTGTTTTGTATTTTTTTTTTTAAAACAATCATATAACTTCAAAATAATTATTCTTTGAATTATTAGTAATTTTCATAAATGGTCATTAAATCATTTTTATTCACTAAAGTCACCTAACTGTGTTTTTTTTCGTACAAAAATCACAATACTCTCACAAATATAATAGAAAAATCACAATAGCTAAAATTATACTTTTCAATACACTAGCATATTTTTTGACTGATTTAAATTGTAATACGAGCACTTTCAACATTTTAACTTATTTCTTAATCTAAGAAAATTCGACCCTACTCGAGAAATAGACAATTCAACTATAATATTAAGATCCCAACGTTGGTCTTTGAGTCGATGAATGGGCCCTTGGGAATTTTGCTACATGACAATAACAAAGAAATAAATAAAATTAAAATATCCCTTTCCATTGAGAAAAAAGGGAAAAACATTCTAGTGGTTCCCTTTGTCTAAGGTATCTATATATATATATTATAAAGCAGAAGACGAAGCATCAGAAAAAGCCACGTGGCAAAATAGTGAGAAGGTATGTGATAATTTTTAGGATAAAATTTAAGTGTTGTAATAAAATGTTTAAATTTAAAAATATTAAATATTTGAGGTGAGGCTGAGACGGATAGTGTCTATTTCGGAAAACCAGTTCGGATTTATGCCCGGCCGCTCGACGACGGAGGCAATCCACCTGGTACGGAGGTTGGTGGAGTAGTATAGGGAGAGAAAGAAGGACCTGCACATGGTGTTTATCGACCTGGAGAAGGCTTACGACAAAGTCCCCAGGGAGGTGCTTTGGAGATGCTTGGAGGTGAGTGGAGTACCGCTGGCATATATCAGAGTAATTAAAGATATGTATGATGGAGCGAAAACCCAGGTGAGGACGGCGGGAGGAGACTCTGAGCATTTCACTGTCCTGACAGCACTGCATCAGGGATCTACTCTTAGTCCCTTTTTGTTCGCGTTGGTGATGGATGTGTTGACGCGGCGTATTCAAGGGGAGGTGCCGTGGTGTATGCTTTTTGCAGACGATGTAGTTCTGATAGATAAGACTCGAGGGGGTGTGAATGACAAATTAGAGGTGTGGAGGCAAACTCTTGAGTCTAAAGGGTTCAGGGTGAGCAGAAGCAAGACAGAGTATGTGGAATGCAAGTTTAATGACGTGAGGCGGGAGAATGAGGTAGTAGTGAAGCTGGAAGCGCAGGAGGTATGTAAGAGGGATAGGTTCAAGTATCTTGGGTCCGTGATCCAGAGTAATGGTGAGATTGACGAGGATGTCTCGCACCGTACTGGGGCGGGATGGATGAAGTGAAAACTCGCGTTGGGGGTGCTGTGTGATAAGAAGGTGCCGCCTAAGCTTAAAGGCAAATTCTACAGGGTGGTAGTCCGTCCGGCCTTGTTGTATGGAGCGGAGTGTTGGCTAGTTAAGAACTCCCACATCCAAAAAATGAAGGTAGCAGAAATGCGGATGTTGCGCTGGATGTGTGGACTGACTAGAGGGGATAGAGTTCGGAATGAGGCTATTCGGGAGAAGGTTGGTGTGACTTCAGTGGAGTGCAAGATGCGGGAAGCACGATTGAGATGGTTCGGACACGTGAAGAGGAGGGGCATGGATGCCCCGGTCCATAGGTGTGAGAGGCTAGCGTTGGATGGTTTTAGGCGGGGTAGGGGTAGGCCGAAGAAGTACTGGGGTGAGGTGATTAGGCGGGACATGGAACAGTTACAGCTCACCGAGGACATGACCTTAGATAGGAAGGTCTGGAGGACGCGAATTACGGCAGAGGATTAGGGCCAGTTTGGGTCGCTAGTGTAGGGAATTACTTGGTGGAGGTTTTATTCTTGTTATGATTACGTGTTCCATGTTCTATGTTTTATTACGAATCTGTGTGCTTTCCTCTGCTTTCCTCTGTTTTATATTACTTATGGGTGCCGTATTTATGGTATGTAATCTGCCTCTGTGCTTTACTATGTGTTTGTGTGGTATCTCGTGCCTTGAGCCGGGGGTCTATCGGAAACAACCTTTCTACTTCATCAGAGGTAGAGGTATGGACTGCGTACATCTTACCCCCCCAGACCCCACTAGGTGGGAATACACTAGGTTTGTTGTTGTTGTAAATAATAATACTAAAAAATTCCGCTAACTTTAAGTAATTATAATTATGCAGCAATTCGTTAAAAAGAAACTTTCAATAATCTTATCAAATATTTGAATTAAATAATAATACTAAAAAATATCCCACCTTTACGGCAGAAATTAATTAAAAAGAAAGCAGCAATTCATTAAAAAGAAACTTTCAATAATCTTATCAAATATTTGAATTAAATAATAATACTAAAAAATCTTTTTTTTTTATAAAGAATAATAATGCTAAAAAATCTCCCAACTTTATGGCAACAATTAATTAAAAAAAAATTCCCCTAACTTTTCGTAGTTATAGTTATGCAGTAATTCATTAAAAAAATAACTGGCCTGGGACCCGGAACCCTAAAGTCCTAGGGCTTACCAGGTCGGGTCAAACCGGGCCGGTTTGTTTAAGTGGGTTGGATAGGGCCGGGTTGGCCCGGTCCACTTGACAGCCATACTACAAATACGTCTTTTTATCCATGATCATTTTACAAACAAGTGTGAACTTTTTAAAAAAATTAATTGCAAGGATAATATAGGAAAAAATCTAATTATTGTTTTCTTGATTTAGTAAGGTGACCAAATAATATGAGACAACTATTTTTAGTAAGATGATCAATTAATATGGGACAATTTTTTTTATTTACCATATTGACATCTTTTCATAGTTATGATTAAGGGTAAGATGGAAAAAAAAGTAATCATACCTTGATTTTGTAAAATGCCAAGTATTAAGGAATATCTATTTTTAGTTAGAACGACAACTAATTAGGAACGAAGGGAATACCTCCCTCAATTAAATTTAATTATATATATTAAAAACAGAATTAGGATTTAAATTTTATGAATGCAATTTTTAAGATTTTAATATTGAGTTCATAATGTTTAAAAGTTATGGTCCCTATCTAACCATATTTACCATATGTATTGTAATTTTAATAATATTTTTTTTTATATAAATTTGTGCTCGAACCTAACATCCAAACATTGCATGCGTCCTGATTATATTCCTCTTCGTGTGTGCCATGGGCGTGATGTGTATTTGGGAGAAGATTTCTCTTTCTCTTATTTTCTTAAAAATTTAAAAATGGGTTCCATTGTGTGACTAATTTTTTTTAGAACATGATGTTTAGTATATCTGGTATCTCACCCAAAGAAATGAGAAGAAATTATTTAGTTTTTTTTCGTAGTCTTTAAAATTTGAATCTTAATTTCTAAAATTTGCATCCACACTTCATCGACCATACTTTATCAATCATTAAATTATTAATTTTTACTTTTAGAAAATTTTATTTTTTCTATGTAATAATCAATCCTATAACAATAATATTTTCTTTGTTTTATATTAGTTGAGCATTTTTCATATTGCAAGTTACTTAAAAAGTCATAATAAAATGATCAATTTCACTATTATACTCTTTATTCATATTAATAGGCATAAAAGTAGTTATAAAAATTATTGATAGGGCATATAAATAGATATTATTGAGACTTCAAAAATTATATTAATTATATAAATTAAAATAAAAAAATAATTAATTTTATTTTAATTCAATAAATATCAATTAGTTTGAGACATATGATGAAATATGGAAAGTGGGAGTACACATCTTCGTCAGCCGCCTCAATGTCAAACAAACATGTCCCTAAAATTAAAAATTCCCATTGAAATCATTGTCATTCTTAAATCCCCACTTGCATTAAGCTATACATACCCCCTCACTCTGTATCAATTCACATGCAGTTCTTTTGTCAGTCTCAGAAAAAAGAATGTCTTATCTTTTTATAGTAAAAATAATTTAGTTTTAATTTTTAATTTTTAATAAAATAATTTATACCACATAAATATCTAACATTTATTTTAATCTAAATGTCGTGTTTAATCAAAATGATGTCATATACTTGTTCACACTTTATCTTGGCCTTTCCAATTTGAACCGACTAGGATGTTTCTTTTTTCCTTTAACCAATTAGCTGTTTGACTACTGATTCTCAATCTTAAAAAATGAACTGTAGATATAAAACAAATCCATCACTTCTTTTCCATCATCCACTTTTAACATTTATGACACCAAATTCCGTATCCATATCTTGTAGCCATGAAAAATTTGAAACTTTGCTATCCTTTTCCCTTTCTAGTTTTCTCATTTCTTGTATTGTCCTTCCCTTTGATAACAGCATCAAGAATTCTGTCTAGAGGGGATTCTTTTTCTGTTAAAGATGAATCACATTTCATCACTTCTCCGCGAAACACATTCACTTGTGGCTTTTATCCTATAGGCAGTACTACTAATGCGTATTACTTTGGCATATGGTACACAAACTCGAGGGACAAAACTGTTGTTTGGAATGCGAAACAAGATAGGCCGGTTAATCTCAAAGGTTCAAAGTTGACACTCAGAAAAAATGGAGCATTTGTTTTAACAGATGTTGATGACACAATTGTTTGGCAAACAAACACAACATCATTCGATATAGAAAGCGCTGAGGTTCTTGAAACAGGCAACTTAGTTTTGAAGAATCCACAAGGTGATATTATGTGGCAGAGTTTTGATTTGCCTACTGATACTTTACTGCCTTACCAATTTTTCACCAAGAATCATAGGTTGGTACCTCCTTTGAGGAAAGGGAGTTTATCACCTGGATATTTTAGTTTGTACTTTGATAGTGATAATGTTTTGAGGATGATCTATGATGGTCCTCAAGTTTCAAGTATATATTGGCCTAATCGCGATAGGGATGTATACGCGAATGGTAGAACTAGCCAAAATAGTAGTAGATTTGCCTATTTTGATGGAATGGGTAGATTTTTCTCAAGTGATAGGCTGGAATTCAATGTTTCTGATATGGGGTTTGGGATATTAAGAAGGATGACTATGGACATTGATGGGAATTTGAGAATCTATAGTTTGGATAACACGACGGGGTTGTGGAAGATTTCTTGGCAAGCTATTGGACAAGCTTGTATTGTGCATGGAATATGTGGAAGATTTTCGATATGTACTTATGTGACTGAACCTAAATGTACATGTCCTCCTGGATATAAGACGTTGAATGAAAGTGATTGGAGTAGAGGTTGTAGGCCAATATTTAGTTCAAAAATTTTGGAGTCCAGACAACAGGTCAAGTTTGTGGAGGTTCCCAATGTTGATTACTGGGGTTTTGATCTGAATGCCACCACTCCGTTGTCAATGGAGTCTTGCAGGGAATTGTGCTTGGGTGATCCAAGTTGTCGTGCATTTGTCTATAGGCGAACTGGTGAGGGATCATGCTATACTAAAGGCATCCTTTTCAATGGATATCGGTCTCCTGGTTTTCCTGGAAGTGTATTCTTGAAACTCCCTATGAATCTGAGTGCATCAGAATCAGGTCATTTGATTCTTGAAGGCACTGATGCAAAATGTGGATTGAGTCCAGAAAACGTTCTTTTTGGTTCTCCTTCTATGTATGTATTCGATTTTAAGAAGGTGAAGTGGATTTATCTTTACTTATTTTGTTCCACCCTTGGTGGAATAGAGATTCTATTCTTCGTGTTAGGCTGGTGGGTGTTATTTAGCAAACACGGGATTCCTGCTTCCATTGAGGAAGGATATAAAATGGTGTCATCGACTCAGTTCAGGAGGTTCACGTATACTGAACTTAAGAAAGCAACAAAGCACTTCAAGGTTGAGCTCGGAAGAGGAGGTTCAGGAGCTGTTTACAAAGGAGTTTTAGGAGATGGAAGAGCGGTAGCAGTCAAGAAACTCGCAAATGAGTTTCAAGAAGAGTTTTGGGCAGAGATGACTACCATAGGAAGAATCAACCACATGAATTTGGTGAGGATGTGGGGATTTTGTTCTGAAGGGAGACATCAGCTTTTGGTGTATGAATACATTGAGAACTCATCACTCGACAGGCATCTTTCCGGGGCAGATACTCTTGGATGGAAACAAAGGTTTGCAGTGGCATTAGGGACAGCAAAAGGTCTTGCATATCTTCATCATGAATGCCTTGAATGGGTGATTCATTGTGATGTGAAGCCTGAAAATATACTTCTCGATAGTGAACTTGAGCCTAAGATTGCAGATTTTGGACTTGCAAAGCTCTCCCAAAGAGAAGGCCCTGGTTCAGATTTCACAAAGATTCGCGGCACTAAAGGCTACATGGCTCCAGAATGGGCTTTGAACCAACCTATCACAGCAAAGGTTGATGTTTATGCCTTTGGGATTGTAATACTAGAGATGATCAAGGGAAGTAGGCTGTCAAGCTGGGTGGTGGATGATGGTGAATGTGATCACGAACAAGATTCACAGCTCGGAAAATTTGTCAGGATGGTGAAGAGGAAGATTCAAAGTGGAGAAGATCACTCTTGGGCAGAGAAAATAGTTGATCCAAGATTAGAAGGCAAATTTAGCAGGAACCAAGCTGTCACACTGATTGAAATAGGCCTTTCTTGTGTGGAGCAAGATAGAAATAAAAGGCCTACAATGGCCTCAGTGGTCCAAACACTGCTAGATTGTGAAGATGAAACAACAGTACTAGCTTAGGAGTATTATCCATTTCTAAATGTAAAGAGAGATTGTAATTTGGAAAGGAAATTGGATCAACCATTTTGCTTTTCATCTGTGACTATAAATTCCATTTTTACCCGTGTAGGATTACACTAGGTATTTTGTTGTTGACTATCATTGGTATTTTCTTTAATCTGAAAAATCACAAGCAAACTGTTACATTTTGTTGTTAATAGAACTTTATTGAAAGAAAGAAAGGCTACGGTTTACAATATAATCTGAAAAGCATAAAAACTAACTAAAACAAAAGTAGGCTATATATATACATAGCCAATAACCTAAAGGTCCATAAACTAAAGGCCCAATAACATATGGGCTAACATCCCCCCTCAAACTCACAATGCAACAGCAATAAGCATTGAGAGTTTGTCACACAAAAAACGAAATCGAGACGCCGACTGAGCCTTCGTAAAAAGGTCAGCAATCTGCAAAGACGATGGAACAAAAGGAAGCGATATGGTCCCGAGCTGTAAATGATGACGGGTGAAGTGACAATCAATCTCAATGTGCTTCGTACGCTCATGGAAGACAGAATTCTTTGCAATTTGTACCGCACTTTTGTTATCACAATGCAGGGGAGTAGGCATAGAAATGTGAACCCCCATATCTGCAAGAAGCCAACGTAACCAAATAATCTCACATGTAGTCACAGCCATAGCACGATACTCAGCCTCCGTGGAAGATCTAGAGACAACATCTTGTTTCTTGCTCTTCCACGAGATTAAAGAGTCTCCAAGAAACACACAAAAACCAGTGGTGGATTTACGATCATTGCGATCTCCATCCCAATCAGCATCACTATAGGCTCGCAACTCGAGAGATGACGTCGAGGGAAACAAGAGATTCTGAAACTGAGTGCCACGAAGATACCTTAGAATACGAAGTACAGCTCCCCAGTGAACAGAAGTAGGAGCAGTAACAAACTGGCTAACAACATGAACTGCATGTGCTATATCTGGACGAGTAACCGTAAGATAAACCAAACTACCCACAATAGTCCGATAAAGACTCGGATCTGATAATGGAACACCATCACTAGGAGAGTAACGTGCATTGGTTTCAAGGGGAGTATCTACAGTCCTGTTGTCAGAAAGACGCGCCCGTGTAAACAAGTCAGATATATACTTAGTCTGAGAAAGAAGATACCCTTTCTTAGACTGAGCCACCTCAATACCCAGAAAATAACGCAGCAAGCCCAAGTCCTTCATTGCAAATCGATGAGCCAAATCATGCTTCAATAACTCAATACCACTATGATCATCACCAGTAATAACCATATCATCTACATATAAGGACAATAGAATTCGCCCTGCACTTGTACATCTAACAAACAATGCTGAATCATGGTTACTCGGGACAAATCCAAGGGAAGTAATAACAGTGGAGAATTTCTCAAACCAAGCACGAGGGGCTTGTTTGAGACCGTATAAAGCTTTTCGAAGCCGACAAACTTCACCTGGCTGGTGGTCAATACCTGGGGGAGGAGTCATATAAACTTCCTCGTGGAGATCACCATTCAGAAAAGCATTCTTGACATCCATCTGAAATATCTTCCATTGTCGAACGGATGCAACAGCAATCATAGTGCGAACAGTCGTCATCTTTGCTACGGGGGAAAAAGTCTCCTCATAATCCATACCATATTGTTGTGAGTACCCTTTTGCCACAAGTCTTGCCTTGTATCGCTCAACAGACCCATCAGATTTTGTTTTTATCTTATACACCCATCGACAACCAATCGCATGCTTACCAGGTGGGAGAGTAACAAATCCCATGTATGTGTATGATGAAGAGCAGCAAGTTCCTCAGCCATAGCATTCTGCCAAAGAGGATCAGACACAGCCTCTCTATACAACTCAGGTTCAGACAAATGATGTATGTTTGCAATAAAGGAAGCAAATGAGGCTGAATATGTAGAATAGGAAAAATCTGGCAGTTTGGTGGACTTACAAGGTCGAGTAGACCTCCTCAGAGGTGGTGGGTCTCCAGTCTCAACAGTCGAAGGAGCAGACTCAGGCACAGGCGAGGCTGAAGCACTATCAGGTGGCACACCAGAAGGCATGGATGGATCCGGAACTGGAACCTCTATGTCAATCCCAAAGGGATCAATAAGCCGAATATCTGACTTTGTCACATCATGGGTTTTAGCTGGAATGGAATAAAAAGGAATATGTTCCAAAAAAGTGACATGTCGTGAAACATATAATTTCTGACTTACAGGATCATAGCAACGATATCCTTTTTGTCCAATACCATACCCCAAAAACACACATATAGCTGATTTTGACCCTAACTTATTTCGTTCAACATGAGGACGAAGAACAAAGCAAGTACATCCAAAAACTCGTAATGCAGAATAATTCGGCGGGTGACCATATAGTTTCTCAAACGGAGACATCCCTGAAGTCAATGCAGTAGGAATACGATTAATCACATATACAGCAGTTAGGACTGCTTCTCCCCAAAAAATACTAGGAACCTCTGCAGACAAAAGTAAAGAGCGTGCTGTCTCAACAATATGACGATGTTTTCTTTCTGCCAGACCGTTCTGCTCAGGAGTGTCGGTACACGATGACTGGTGTATGGTACCATCAGAGGCAAGTAACTGAGTGAAGTCATTAGAGGTATATTCACCCCCTAAGTCACACCTGAAACACTTTATCACAGCCGAATGTTGTGTTTTAACAAGGGCTCTAGAGTTGTTGTAAATGCCAAAGAAATCAGATCTGCGTTTCATAAGATACACCCAGGTATAACGAGTATAGTCATCTATAAACGAAACATAATAGGTCGATCCACCCTTAGTGGATACTGGCGCTGGTCCCCATATATCAGAATGAATAATATCAAAAGGAGCAACAGAATAAGACACACTTTTATTAAACGGTAAGGCAGAAAATTTTGCCAGTTTACAACCACTACAATCTGAAATATCACTAGTGTTCACATGACCCAAAGCACCACTAGAGACCAAAAAACGTAAACGTGAAACTGACACATGTCCTAATCTGGAATGCCAAAGATAAAACTGAGAAGACAAAGGACTCAAACGAAAAGAAGATAAATCTATGCTAGAGGCAGCAACTGCAGACAATTTGAGATTCTCCAAGACATAGAGTTCCCCCAACCTATGGCCGGTCCCAATCACCCTCTGAGTGTGTTGGTCCTGTATAACACAAACAGAATCAGAAAAAAACACCCAATTACCAGCCTTACACAACTGACTGACCGAAACAAGATTTAAAGCAAGTTTGGGAATGTAATAAACATCAGAGAGGACAATGTGAGGGGTAGTAACAGAACCAACACCCTCGACTGACATAGGTACAGCACTCGCGGACATAACAGAGATTGGTGAAATGGGTGACAAAGAACCAAACGATGACAAATGAGGGGACATGTGATGAGACGCACCAGAATCCAATATCCACAAGGAGGAAGGAATACCTGAGGTACTAGAAGAAACTGAACCCGAATGAGACATAGATGCTGACATGGCCGTAGGATTAGAAACGAAGAACTGTCTGAACTGTTCGAAAACCTGGGGATCCAACGCAGAAGGTGGCATAGTGCTAACAGACTCAACATCTACAGATGGTGCAGCAGCAGCGAACTGTGGAGGACGAGATGACCATGGAGGAGCACCAGAGGAGCGTGACGGAGACTTTTGCTGCCCATATTTCTGTTGCTGCCCAGATTGAGGCTGTTTGACCTTGTTAAGTAACAACGGACACTGAGCCTTCCAATGATTTTTCTGTTTGCAGAATGCACACTCATCAAATGCAACGTTAGAAGATTGTCGAGTCTGAGTACGTGGTGGCCTAGACTGATCAGTTGAAGCAGCAAACACGACAGGAGTAGTAGTTACTTTAGACCCTTTATCCACTTGAGACTTGATACGAGTCTCCTCTGCAATCAGTTCATGAACCACAGAATCAACAGTAGGGAGGGGAGATCGATGAAGGATTGTTCCACGTAGGCCCTCAAAGTCAGAACGTAGTGCCATCAAAAACTGAACCAAGCGTTGCTCTTCCCGTCTAGCAATGTACGGCCCAAAACCTTTTAACTCTGCAGATTCAGTAAGTGCCAATTGATCCCACAAATCCGACATGGCAGCATAAAAATCTTGAATACTGAGATCATGCTATTGAAGAGCACGGATATCATACTCCAACTGGTACTGCTTAGCAAAATTAGACTGAGTGTACAGTCTTTCCAAATGATCCCAGACCTCCTTTGCTGTGTCATACTTAGCCAATTGCATACCAATTGACTGAGTTATAGAATTGTTGATCCAAGTGATAATCTTGGAGTTATTAGTTTCCCATAAGTCCACCAACAAATCAAAATTTTTAGTTTTATCATCGATAGGTCTTAGTTTTACTCCAGTGATATAACCCCACATATTCTTCCCACGAAGAAAATTCTTCATGACATAACTCCAATAGGCATAGTTCTTACCATCTAATTGAGTACTAATGGACTGGAGAGAATCATCCTTTCCAGTCATTGTAAACACAGCAACACACAAACAATTCAAAAAAACAAAAAGATGCAAAACCCTAGGTTGAACAATTCCGAACGAACAACAATGGCAGCAAGCAAAAGAACGAAAGACGAACAATACCAGACAGCAAACGAATACAGCAGCACCTCAAAATTCGGGGCTCCGCCCCGAACCCCGGACGGGGGCGCGCTGCCCCCCGTACCCCCCAGCGAACTCACCGCGGAGTTCGATCCGCGCAGTAGATGCCTGCTACAAAATCTTCAACCAACAAATCAAAGGACATGGATCAAACTAGCTTTGATACCATGTTAATAGAACTTTATTGAAAGAAAGAAAGGCTACGGTTTACAATATAATCTGAAAAGCATAAAAACTAACTAAAACAAAAGTAGGCTATATATATACATAGCCAATAACCTAAAGGTCCATAAACTAAAGGCCCAATAACATATGGGCTAACATTTGTTACGTCTTCTCGTTAACTTCTGCAATCTTGATCATGTTAGATAATTCTATGATGGAAATCTGTCATCGTTAACTAATAATGACTCATGATAGCATGGAACTTTTTAATTAATGACTCGAACATATAGATAGAAGTACTAGTAAAAACAAGTACTACTATAAAAGTGCAGTTATGGTGGTTTTGATTCCTTAATACTGTACAACATATTGTAGTCTACTGCCATTTTGGAGATCCATCTTACGTGTACCATAAAATACTTTAAGGTTAGAGATCCATGTCAATACTCATACTCATAAAGAGAAATTAAAAATGACAAGAGAAATACTAACGACAGTTAAACGTATTGTACTTGGAAATGCACCAAACAACTTTTGCTGGGGAATCTTTGATTAACCTATAATAACTCATGTTCTTGCCGTTTTAAATATATTCTTTTCTTTTTATGTTTAAAATGTAAATTGAAACAAAATGCACCAATTCTTATCTTTT
The DNA here is from genome assembly GCF_002878395.1 of Capsicum annuum. Lineage (NCBI taxonomy): Eukaryota > Viridiplantae > Streptophyta > Magnoliopsida > Solanales > Solanaceae > Capsicum > Capsicum annuum. The sequence continues at coordinate 40,992,095 of NC_061119.1, forward strand.
TAAGCTATCAAATAAAGTTGCACTCTAATAAATTTTACTTAATAAATATAAATTTATCTCATCTAGAGAGAGAAAAAAATAATGAATTCCCCCATAAATTAAGTATTCGACGCTATATTTTTTAAACTAATCCAACTTCATGACCGGGGGTGTGATGGTACGATTTGATCCATTATTTTATGTGATTTACAATATTTTAATTTTTGAATTATTTTATTATAAAAATTAGATTTATGAAATCATCTCATGGTCTTGTTTTCTTTTTTTGTGTTAGTATGATAATGATTAGTTTTCCGGAACTTTTTAACAAGTGGTGTATCCCGCAGAAAAATGAAATAGCGCCCAGCTGCCAACTACATAACCTTCAACCATGATTCACTAGGGTGCACTTTGCTTTATTTGACAGCTTAAAAGGTACGAATTGATGCATTTTGTTTCAATTTATACTTTAAACATACAAATGTATATATTTTACTTTATATTTATTATTGATTTGACACACAACTTAATAAAAAATAATTTTTTTTACTACATCTTCCTTTGAATATAATAAATTTAATATTTTAAAAATTTATTAAATAATAAATAAAAATGTTTAATATAAAATAAATAAATAAATTATATTTTATCTGAATACGTATTAGTATTAGACATTATTTTAGTAACATGTAGCCAAGGAAGTTAAAGGTAAGAAGTGGGTCATTATAATTTATATAGGTCAATAAAAGATTTGCAAGTACAAAAGTTGTTTGGTGCATTCCCAAGTACAATGGATTGACTGCCGCTAGTTTTTTTTTGCTTTTTTAATTCTTTTATATGATGATTACATACGAATTGAAAATTGAAATAGATTCTAATCATAAATTATTTTATGATATGCATGGCGTGGATCTATAAAATTATTAGTATCTAATAAACCTATATTTGACCAGATATTTCCTCCTAAACTATCGTTAACGTCATTTTAATAATAGCAGAGATCCACCCTTGAATAGGTTCTTTCTTGTTAGTTTGGTTTCGTCAGAAAGACATATTTTCAACTTGTGGAGAATCTATTCGAAAATTTATCTTCTAATATTTTTTTGATCAATTTTTTTTCTTTTTTAAATTGATCTTCAAATTTCAAATTTTTAAAAATTGGCTTAAATCAATTTTTATGACTTTCACTCATAAAATTTTAATTTTTTATTAAGTAAAATGCATGTTGAAATATAAGTTCAAGAATTCCAATCTTCAATAATTTTTAAAATTTAACTTTAAAATCTTTAGCCAAACGAGAGCTAAATCTTAATTAGTAGCATTGGAGGGAAAAAACTCAAGAAAAATATCTATTGTCACAAGATTACAATAGTGTAGAGACTATTTTGTTCTTAACACTCTGTTTTGATGGTGGTTTTTATGGCATGATATGATATAGTTACTAAGAGAATCATTTTGAATGTTTCATAAAATGTATGGTATGGTATAATTTAATTACATGATTTGCTAACCATGAAAACGTTACTTTATGTAACCACCAAATATAACTACCAATTTGATGATATCCCATGATTTGTTTTTTTTTTTTTTTCAATTATGTCCTTACTTAATATTGCATAATCCTTATTTTACCCTTTACCTAATATTATTTAACTTCACCTCCGATCCGAACCTCCACCCCACGAGCTCCCCCCCCCCCCCATTTTTTTTTTTTTTTTTTTTTTAGAAAAATTTAAATTTTTTTTTTATCCTCTCCCCCCTTCCCCCAAACCCCCACCACAGTTTTTTTTTTTAAAATTTATTTTAAAAAAAAAATTAAAAGTTTTTTCTTACCCCACCCTTCCCTCCCACCTACTAGCCCCTTGAAACACCCTGCGTTTTGGCCCTTGGAAATTTCCTGAGCTTTGAGCTTACTATCCTAGTAACGACTCACCATACGAGTCGTATGGTGTGGGTACGGGTCAGGTGACCCTAGTCATTAGGTGCCCAGAGGGTGGTGGTTGGGTTTCGATCTTGATAACGGTTTGGTGGTACGAGTTGTTAGGGGTGGTGACGGGTCGTTTGGTCAAACCTTTCTCAAATCAATAACTTAGTGACTAGACTTGACTCTGAGTATGAGTGGCCCACTAAGAGCCGTGAGGATAGGTTACGAGTGGTAAGGGTGAGACATATATTGTCCAGTGTCCAATCCCTTTGGTTTCTGCCCTGGGTACGACTAGACCATATGAGTCGTATGATCAGGTCACGATTGGGGGTCATAGAGTCGTATGGTGGATAGTGTATGGGTGTCCAACTCACTATTTTGATGACGACTCAAAGGTACGAGTCACGGGGGTCGACTCATAACCACTTGCGATATTTTTATAGTTTTAAGTTGGGGGCATTCTGGATATTTTTTCTTTTAACTCTCTTTGAGGCCACTACTTAAAACACCTTTTGGGACTTCATCAGTACATTATTCCCAATACAACATTCTCAAACTCTCCCTTCAAGCAAAAGCTAGGGTTTCATCAAGATAATTAATTAAGGCTTTCAAGGGTGGTTTCTCTCCGTACTTCTTGGTGTCTAAGGCATGTGACTCTTCCCTCATTGTTATTTTACTAAAGGCATGTGTTTTAATGTATGGTTTTCATGGTATTGTTATGGTTCTAAAATAAAGGTTGGGGATTTTTGGATGTTCATGGTTGATTAATGTTTCTCGTGATTTTTATTATGGTTTTCCTTATTTTAACTATGGTTTTGCACATGTGGGTACATAAGAATGGTGATTTAATTAAGGGGTCATGGTTGAGCCTTAAATTAGATGGTTTGGTTTTAATAATGGCATGCCCTCAACCTATTTGTGAAATTGTCAATGAGAGTGATTTTGTCACATAAATTCTTGCATTGCATGAATGGTAAATGGAACATGAATTGGTTTTGGTTGGTTTCATATGGTTTTAAAAAGGCCTTGGTGGCCATGGTTTGATTATAAAAGGTTTTGGTTTAATTGAAGGTGGAGTCTAATTTGATTTAATGTTTTATATGACATAAGGTAATTGACTTGCAAGCTCTAATTTGGTATGATGATACCAATGGTTAATACCTAATTAAAAGATTCATTGGTAAATAGTTTGGTTATGTGTAAAAAGGTTTAGTTGGGCTTAATGGGGGTTGAGTAGCAAAGCCGTAAAAGGTGAAGGTCCGGGGGGACCAATATTGGAAACTCACATTTACTGATGTGAGGGTGACCTTGGTGGTCATGTGCATGATGTCATACTTTATATTTTTGGGGATGTACTAGTCATTCAGGTTCTTTTCTTCGGTCGTACGGCTAACATGCACTGGGCCCTTTCAGCAGGGAAAGATGAACCCATATAACACGTGGGTGGTTTTAGGACAGCAGAGCTACACAACCCAAGTTAAGTTTTTAAATGTATGCTAAACCTTGTTCCCTATCCCGACACGATATATATATATGTATATATGATATTACATATGGTTATTTGATTTGGTTTCAAATTGATGGCATTATCTTATCTTTATCCCTGAGTTATATGCTAGCATTTACCCTGCTAACTGTCTTCGGGCATTGTATCCCCACGCGATGCAGAAACTGGCCATATGACCTAAAACACTCTGAGTTTTAATCCTTAGAAGTTTCCTGGGTTTTGAGCTTCTGGACATCAATGATTTGAGGGTATTAGTCCTATGATATAGCTATGACTTGGTAGCCCAAGTTGTATGATGATTAGTGTGGTTTGGGGTGGTTTTTGTCTAAGGTACGAGTAGACTCGACACGAGTCGTATGAAGATGGTACGAGAAGAATAGGGCAATTCATATGATGAACAGTATCAAGCCTTTGACGTACTATCTAGGGTACGAATTAGGGGTATCGCTCGTATGATTGGGTATGAGTGGGGTGCCTAAGTCATACCCACATGCGAGAATTTTTATAGTTTAAGTTGGGGGTATTCTGGACATTTCTCCCTAATAACTCCTTTGGACCCCATGACCTAAAATATCCATAGGCTTTATTAACCTATTTGCAATCAATCAAAGACTTAAAAACACTCTCAAATCTCTCTTAAGCTTTTAGTTTAAGCAAGAGGCTAGAGTTCCATCAAGATGATTCAATTAGGGGATTTCAAGGGCAAATCTTTTTGTACTCTTTGGTATCTAAGGCATGTTACTCTTTCCTCATTGTTAGTTTAACTAACTTTATGTTTCTAATGAATGGTTTTCATGATTTAACTATGGGTGTTGTTTGGTTTTGAAACATATGCTGGGGGTTTTGGCTATTAATGGTTGGATAGTATTTTTCTATGTTTTACTTATGGTTTCCCATATTGTAATGTTGGTTTGAACATCGTGGAATGTATGGTAATGGTAAATGGGTTTAGGGGTACTATGGATTCCCCTAAATTGGTTGGTTTTGGTCTTGAAAACTATATACCTTTAACATATTTGATAAAATGCCTATGAGAATGGTTTCATTACATAATTGGAATTTCATTGAAAACTTTGCCTAACTTAATAAGGTAATGTAACCCTAAATGATTTAAATGGTTTTAAATGATTTGGTAAGGCCTTGGTGGCCATGGTTTTGGTAAATTGGAAGTCATATGGGGTACATGGAAATCCCCTACGGTTTGGCTAATGACATTGCTTGCAAGCTATAGTCTGTATGATGATACCTCTTCATAATGCCTTGTTAATAAACTATGGAATTGGAGGTTTAGTTGTGTGTTAAGGGTTTTAATTAGGCAATAATGATGGGTTGTGATAGCTAACCATGAAGGTGTGAGTCCAATAGACGAATACTGAAAACTCATATTTGCCGACATGAGGGTTGGTCATGCTGACCATATACTTGTAGGGTACACGAAAATCCCCTAAGTTTTACTTGTACATATGTATCATGGTGGATGAAGGGTACACAGGAATCCCCGACCCCTATGATAGCTCCGATTCGTGTGGCTATATGACTGGGCCCGTTCAGGGGGTAAAATTGGACCCATATAGACCATGTGTGGTTTTAGGACGATCAAGATACACTGTCTAGGTTAATAATTTAAATGAATGCTAAACCCGATTCCTTTTCCTGACATGGATTATATATGTATATATATATATATATATATATGTGATTGTATATATGGTTATTTACTTGATTTTGAATGATTGGCATTATTTTATCCTTACTCCTAAGTACATGCTAGTATTACCCACTAACCCATCTTCAGGCGCTGTATCTTCATGAGATACAGGAACCAGCATACTCATCCTCCTACTTAGTGATTGCATTCGGGGACAGCTTAGTGTTGGATTGAAGTGGTGAGCTTCCATACTCCAGAAGGCTCCATTTTATGTTATGGTCTTCTCTACATACTTTGGTTATTTCTTAGACTTTGGGTTTAGCTATGGTCGGGGGCATGTCTCGATCAGATATTTTTTCGATTTTGGTTAGAGGCTTTGAGAAACTACGTTGGGTTAGTATGGGTAGTGTCGGTATTGGTGTCAGCCTTATCATTGGTATTGGTATTGGGGCTGACGCCGTGTGACTGTATTTGACTATGACTGTTCCATGCTATATTGTTATATTCTTGAAATTTATCCGACTTATGGTGCAGGGCAGTAATGCTAGGGGTTGGGGGTGGTCTCCGATCTCGGGTTAGGTTTGAGGTACCCGACATAACTAGGTCCTAGTGTAGGTCATGCCAGATTGGTATCAGAGCCCTAGGTTCATGGCCACTTAGGAGTTCACAAATCCATGTCAAGTAGAGTCTCTTTTAAGGGTGTGTAGCATGCCACACTCATAAGGGAGAGGCTACAAGGCATTTAAGAATATTTCTCTTTCTTATGTTCTATTTTCAAGATGTAGAGTTTAGGGTCTTTTATTCTTCTCTAATATTCGTTTGTTTGCTTTTCATATCATATATCCTCGACGATCTGAAGGTTATAGAAACTCTTCTGTCCCAACTGGGGACAATGTTGATGGGACACGCTTTGCTCATGAGGTCCATACCCAATCTAGGGGTCAGTTCCTGGTTGTCCTCCTGGAGTTCCACCGATTCCCTGTAGTCCATCTCAATCTCCTCTAGATGAAGTATTGAATGCGTTTCTTCAATATATTCACATGTTGGCATAGTTGGTAGCTACTTAGTCTGAGCGTGGTGTTCATATTACTCCATCTTTTGAGGCCACAATGGTTGACCAGTTTATGAGGTTGAGTCCTCTGACCTTTACTGGTGTTAAGATAGAAGAGGATCGTCAAGGTTTTCTGGATGAGATAAAGAAGATCTTTCATTTTAAGCATGCCACTAATGTGGAAGGCATGGTGTTTGTCGCCTACCAGCTGAATCATATGGCGTACCAATGGTACGAGGAATGAGATCAGGCGAGGGGTGACGGTGATGAGTCAACTCTTTGGGAGGATTTATCTAATGCTTTCCTGGGCCACTTTTTTTCCTCAGGAGTTGAGGGAAACTAAGGCAAAAAAGTTTATTAATCTGAAACAAGGCAATATGTCAGTCAAGGAGTATGCCTTGAAATTCCACCAGTTGTCTTGGTATGCTTCGGAGATGGTTTCTAGTATGAGGGATCGAATGGGAAAGTTTATTTTTGGGTTATCCAAAGAGTTGATATTGGAAAGTAAGGCTGCCTTATTGATCAAAGACATAGATATCTCCAGGTTGGTTCTGTACATGCAACAGGTAGAGAAAGAGAAAAAGAAGCAGGCTGAAGTAGCGGAGAAGCTGGGCAAGAAGTTTAGGTTCTTTGAGCAGGGTGGTGGCCAACAACAGAGTTGCAAGAATAGTGGTACGTGGCCCAAGAAGAAGTAAAAAATTCTGGGTCTTACTCGACGGCTAGTGCTCCCTACCCAAGTCATCAGGTGATAGACATTCCATGGTGATGATAACTTCAGGGCATAGGGTGCCCAATCTCAGGGTTTTGGGGCCCATTCAACTCCATCATTTTCTCCCTGCAAGGGTTATGCTAGATTACATCAAGGATTCTGTGATGAGGGAAGGGATAAATGCTTCAACTGTGGTTAGCCAGGGCATATGCTTAGGAACTATCCTACTGGTAAGGTTGCTTTAGGGGCGAACAAGGTTCCTATTGCTTTATCATCAGCTCCAGCCCCAAAGGGTGCTCCATCTAGTTCTGGCACTGGTCGGAACCATCTATATGCTCTCACTACCCGACAAGAGTTTGAGGCATTGCCTGATGTCGTGACTGTTATGTTTAAGCTTTTCTCTCATGATGTGTACTGCTTAATTGATTTGGATTTCACTCTCTTATATGATGCCATTTGTGGCTGTGTATTTTGGTTTTGTTCTGGTGAAACACCTAGGCTTTGAACCATGAGGAAAATTTCTTTATGTGATGTCACTAGGCTAGGTACGACTATGGGCATGAGTTGTACCCCTTAGATATGAGTCATACCCTTATTCCCTACCCCTCTCGTACTCTAGGAAGTATGGTAAGGGGTACTCACTATCCTAGGTATGATTTAGCCTTCCCTCAATCGTACCTAAGTGTACGAGTCGAATACAACCCAATCATATAAAGTGAAGTCCTAACTTGGAATGGACTTATTTTGGTATGGGTGAATTGTACGAGTTTGGGCATGAGTCGTACCCTATGAATATGACTCAAGGGTGTGTAGTCGTACCCTAACTAGTATATATGACCTATGAAAAGCCTAGGGCATGAGTTAGTGTACCACTCGTACCCAAGGGTACGGTTCCTTAAGCGAGTCGTACCTAAGGATAAGCTCATTTTCCAGATTTTAGTTGAGGACCTTGTGGTTATTTCCTACCTTCTAAACCCTAAGTCACTTCAATATATAAGTGTAAATGTCCTCCCAAAACACATTTTTGAGTGGATCAAATATCCAAAACTCTCTCTCAAACACATCTTTAAAGAATTGGAGGTAGGATTTCAAGGGTGTTTATCTAGTGGCAAAAATGAGTCAAAATTCTTAGTTTATCAAGTTTTTTAAGGCATGAATCTCTCTCCCTTGTTAAATAACTCAAAAACCATGTATTTTACACTTGGATTAGAAAGTGTACATGGATATTTTGAAATCAAATGTTAAAAGTTTTGATGCCTTGTGTTGAATAATGTTTACTCTTGTTTAAACTTGTGTTGATGCTTGATATTGGTGATGTTTTGCACATGTAGGTGCTTGTTGCTTGTGTTTTAATATGTGGGTCTTTAGTTACCCTAATGATAATGATTTCTACCTTAAAATTGGCCTTGGTAAAGGCATGTACATAAGGTGTTTGTGAAAATGTCTAAATAAATTGTCTAGTTACATGTTGGTAATGTTTTGAACTAGGGCAATGTCCTAATAAGGGTGAATGATTAATAAGTGACATTATAAAGGTATTGTGAGCCATTTATTATGTAAGTTATGACCTTGTTAGGTTAATAACTAATAAGAGGTTAAAGTCCCTAAACATGAAAATGAACTAATAGGAGCCCCTTTTCATTAAGGGTATTTTGGTCTTTAATATAATAAGTATAAATAGACTCCTTAGTCTTATTTTTCATTAGACTTTGATGAAATTGGATATTACTCTTATATTGTAGTTTTTAGTCTCTAGTTTTAGCTCTTAGAATCTGAAAATTGGTCCAAGAATATTTTAAGTTAGGGTTTCACTTGTTTTGGATAATTTGGCAAGAAAGGAGTACTTGAGGAAGAGTATTTCCTTTGGGTCACCTAAGAGGAAGGTTTGAACTCTTATTTGTGAGGTGTGTTGAAGATTTTGAAACATCTTCTAGTGCTAATCATTGAATAGGAGTAAGAGTCTTTCTATCTATCCTTTAATTTCAAGCATTCTTCTTCTTCATCTCCATTCTATGTGTTGTTTTCTCTTTATTTGGTTGCTGGAATTTGCATCTAAGTGACCAATTTCATGTATAGCCTACCTTTGGGCTATCATTTGGTATCAAAGCCTTGTTTAGGGTTGTTCCAACATGCCTAAATCTTGGTTTTAGTGTTCGTATATAGAAAATCACATAAAACAAGAGTCAAAAATAAAAAAATACAAAAAAAATGGTGTTTTGTGTTGTCTTGTGTTAGATCCGAATTTAGAGTCTTAGATCTACAAAATTTTACCTTGTTTTGAAGGTTTCTTGTGTTAGATTCTTGTTCTCTAACACCTAGGGAGTCTAGATCTACTTTTAGATTGAAGTTTGGTTGAGTTTGAGCTTAGATCCACCATGGCTATGGAGTTTTGAAGCTTTTTGTGCTATACACATTTTTGTCTTGGTGATTTAGGATTGATTTGTGGTTGATTTTTGGTTGGTTTAAGTTGTTTTGACATAAGGAACCTAGGGCTACAAAAAAATTCAGATTTGAAGCTCATTTGCTAGGTGGTCAAACTTGGTCAACGCTTGAATATTCATCTTGTTCATCCATGATCTTCATAACTTAGGGAAGAAGAGTATTCAAGGTTCTTATTTGATCCAAAAAAGGGAAGAAAGAATGTGAAAAAGTTGTTTGTCCAAAAGCATATTCAAAGAATATTCCATTCTTCCAAAAAGAGGAGGGGACAAGAGGACAAACAAAGTAAAAGTGCATTTATTAGGGGGGACCAATTCATTTCTCATCCATTTTGAAGCTTGAAAGGGCTTCAAACTTGAATATTTTTCCTCCCAAAACTGAATTCTCTTCTTTCCTAAGGGTGTTTGGCCAAAAATAATTTTTGGAAAAATTGAAATTTCGAAGGGTGACAACCAACCACGTAGTGCCACATCATCACTTGTGCTCAACCAAAGTTCGACCCTAAAATTAGATTTTTCTAGTTTCTAGATTTTTTATTCTAGTTTCTTATAAGTCAATTCTATCCCTAATTAGTAAGCTAGTAATTACCTACTAGTTTGGTAATTAGATTAGAGTCCGTTGTTTCGCATCTTTGATTTTTGTGTGCTTTTCTCATTTTCAAGTCGTAGTATTTTTTATTAGTTCAAGTTCGTGCATCACTTATTTTGAGTCGTTTCAAATGAAGATCCATTCCGATTCAAAGCTTCTTACCTCTCAAGTAACGTGCCAAGTATTGCTGGTTCTTCAACACTTGTGAAGCCAGGTGTGAGGTGAGGTTGAGTGTGAGTGAAGTGAGGCTTTTGAACTAACTCGTTTACTCGTTTTGTAGGTTATTTTGATTGCTTTTTTTTACACTTCGTAGGTACATTTTCCATGGAAACCGAAGGTACTACTTCCCAACCTTTGGAAAATGATTTTATGGGAGCTTTGATGGCCCAAATGGAGGCCTTGAGTCGACAAATGAAGAGCGGAAATGATGCTATAAGGAGTGATATGCATTCAATGAGGGGTGACATGATTAGAATTAGAGCGAGGGTTAATAGACTATGTCTACCAAAATCTCCACAATTCTAAACACCTCAAGTCCAAAGATCCTATACTTCACAAAACTAGCCACTAAACCCAGATGAAGAGGTGAAACAAGGGAGAAGACTTGACAAACTCCCTTGTGATGTGAAATTCTCAAAGGAAAAAGTGGGCTGCCATGATCCAAACCAAGGCAAAGAAGAATGTACTCAAGAACATAAAGGTAAAATAGTAAACTCATACACTTTTGTACATGTGGACGATGATTGTGTGGCTAGTAGCCCATTGAGCGTGAGTGGTAGCTTATCTATTTGTGAGTCTATTGATTCTTTGCCTCTTGTTGATGATGTACTTGTTATGAGTGTGGATACACTAGTTGATCCTATTGATAGCTAAATTGACTCTTCTTGTAAGATCAATTTAAGTCCACCTAGTGTTGAAGCCATTGTGTTGAGTGATAATACATCATCTATTGATTCTTTGCCCCTTGATGATGATGTACATATTGTGAATGTGGATACACTAGTTGATCCTATTGATGACCGAATTGACTCTTCTTGTAAGATTAATTTATGTCCACCTAGTGTTAAAGCTAATGTGTTGAATGATAGTACATCATCTTGTGGGAATTATGTTGATCAACTTATGTGTGAAATTTTTCCACCACTTGAGGATGTATGTGATATGTTTAATGGATCTCAAGTGAGTGATGATGTTGAAAATGTTGATCCAATAAATAGGAGTAACCCCTTTAGCATAACCTCTAGTAAATGTTCTACTCTCGATTTTGTTCATAGGGATAATCATGTGCTTGAAATATCTTTGATGCTTGATAACGAAAGAATGGATTTGCATATTCTATATCCTCTTCATGGATAGATCTTTCTCTCTTTAAGGATAATATCTTATTTGAATATAATGAGTTCACTCCTAATAAACCTAGTGATGAGAATAAAGTTGAAGGTATAGCTTATCTTGAAAGCTATAGCCTATATGCCAACCCACTATGGTGTGACAACATTCCTCCTAAAGATGGAAATCTCTTCTTGGAAGATGGGAGTACTCTTAAGGGAAGGGAATGTGAGGTCTTGGAAAGGAATGATCAATTGGGTGATGATAATTTTGACTTGCTTGAATTCTTAAGAAACCCAATGAGTGATTGTTCCTAGAAAATTGATTGTGGTTGTGATCCTTTGTATGACACCCCACCCATGTTTGATGATTATGAGGATGAATTACTTGCTTCTTGTGAAGACTTAAGTAATAATTTCTTTGACTTTGGTGGTGGTATGTGTATACTTGAGGGTACTTCTATAGAGAAGGAAGGTGTCCATTGCTTTGAAATTACCTTTTCTTCTACTACGTGTGATCTTATTATTGAGAGTACTTATGGCGAAGATGTTGAAACTAGTGGTAAGTACACACACGAAGATACCTTAGTAGAATTTGACTTGAGTGATACCTTTCTTTACTCTCTACTTGCTTTTGATGACATATATGCCATTGTAGAGAGTATGTCATGTAGTTTGAGTGAAGCCTATGGGAAATGGGAGTGTTGTCTAGACCCGTGTCTATGGCCACTCTTCCCGTTTGACCCCGATGCCAAATATAGAATTGATGATGTTGATGCGCCCAACTTATTTCTTGGTCTACATGACAAACAAAGTATCAATTTTGGCGAATTCCATAACTAAATTCTTTGTGCATCTTTCATTAAACTTTTAATATTTAATTTAAAGGATTCTTGGTTATATTGCAAATATGTGCAATCTTGGCATATTGAGATGATTTTTTGTTCTAACCTTAACCCTCATGCCATGAGGAGTTTGTATTTGTTTGTCCTCTTTGGTTTTGCTAGGTTTGGATTCGAGGTCGAATCCTTTTCAAGAAGGGGAAGATAATACAAGTTAAATGACCACCTTAGCTTTTGAAGACATCCTGCGAGGCCAACACAAGAAAAACCCAATTATGGTCACATTGAGGGCACGGGAGCATGTATGGGGGACCCATTTTAAGCGCACAATAGAATAATCCCATGTATGGAAGGTTGCTTGGAAGCTTGCCTTAATGAGATGCCCGAGAGGTCCAAGTGTTGAAGAATAATTATGAAGACCAAAAAGACTCTAGGAAAGTCATATGTTGAAGTGTGAAGAAGACCACATCAAACCACTACATGATCACCCATTTATTAAGGGTGTAATGGTCTTTTTATGCTTTTTCTTTATACTCCATAGGAGCCCCTTTTCATTAAGGGTATTTTGGTCTTTAATGTAATAAGTATAAATAGACTCCTTAGGATTATTTTTCATTAGACTTTGATGAAATCCGATATTACTCTTATATTGTAGTTTTTAGTCTCTAGTTTTAGCTCTTAGAAGCTGAAAATTGGTCCAAGAATATTTTAAGTTAGGGTTTCACTTGTTTTGGATAATTTGGCAAGAAAGGTGTACTAAAGGAAGAGTGTTTCCTTCGGGTCACCTAAGATAAAGGTTTGAACTCTTATTTGTGAGGTATGTTGAAGATTTTGAAACATCTTCTAGTGCTAATCATTGAATAGGAGTAAGGGTCTTTCTATCTATCCTTTAATTTCAAGCATTCTTCTTCTTCATCTCCATTTTATGTGTTGTTTTCTCTTTATTTGGTTGCTGGAATTTGCATCTTAGTAACCAATTTTGTGTGTTTGGTAGTCTTTAGGCTATCAGTTTCAATAGTAAGGGAATTTTCAGATGTGTTTCTCGAAGATCTTTCTAGAGTTTCTCCCGAAAGGAAAATTGACTTTGGAATAGACCTTTTTCCAGATACCCAGCCTATCTCTATTCCTCCTTAAAGAATGGCTCCAGTTGAGCTTAGGGAGTTAAAAAAACAGTTGAAAGATCTCTTAGATAAGGGATTCATCAGGCCCAGTTTTTCCCCATGGGGCGCCCCAGTCCTTTTCGTGCGAAAGGAAGACGTTTCTCTCAGAATGTGCATCGATTAGCGTTAATTTAACAAAGTCATAATCAAGAATAAAAACCCACAACCCAGAATTGATGACTCATTCGACCAACTTCAGGGTGTCAGTTATTTCTCTAATATAGACCTCAGATCCGTCTATCATCAGCTTAGATTCAGAGAATGTGACATTCTAAAAATAGCTTTTAAAACCCGATATGGTCACTTTGAATTTCTAGTCACATCTTTTGGACTAAAAAAATGCCCCAACAGCTTTTATGGACTTGATGAACAAAGTGTTTAAGCAGTACTTAAACATATTCATCATAGTCTTCATAGATGACATCCTTGTCTATTCCCGTAATGAAAATAATCATGCAGACCACCTCAGAATAGTATTACAAACTCTTAGAACCCATCAGTTGTTCACCAAATTTAGTAAGTGTGAGTTTTGGCTAAGATCAGTAGCTTTCCTTGGCCATATTATCTCCTGTGATGGCATTAGAGTTGACCCTTAAAAGACCGAAGTAGTGAGAAACTGGCCCAGACCCTATTCTCCATCAGATATCAGGAGTTTCTTAGGTTTGGTTGGCTATTACAGATTGTTTGTTGATGGTTTTCATCTATTGCATCCCTCATGTCCAGATTGACTTAGAAAAAAGTCAAATTTTAGTGGTCAGATTCCTATGAGAAGAGTTTTCAGGAGTTGAAGACTCGACTCACTTCAGCCCCAATTTTGACCTGCCAGATAGTTCAGATAGGTTTGTTGTTTACTATGATGCTTCCAGAGTTGGTATGGGTTATATTTTGATGTAGATAGGTATAGTCATAGCCTATGCCTCTAGACCGCTTAAGCCCCGTGAAAAGAGTTATCCTATCCATGATCTTGAGTTAGCAGCTATTGTGTTTGCCTTGAAAATTTAGAGGCATTATCTGTATGGGGTGCATGTTGATGTGTTCACAAACCATAAAAGTTTGCAGTATGTATTTTCGTAGAAAGAGTTAAATCTCTATCAGAGAAGGTGGTTAGAATTATTGAAGGACTTTGATCTGAGTATTTTGTATTATTCGGGCAAGGCCAATATAATGGCAAATGCCCTTAGTAGATTATCTATGGGTAGTGTGGATCATGTTGAGAATGATAAGAAGAAATTGGTTTAGGAGGTTCATCAGTTGGCTAGTTTAGGCATTTGTTTGATTGACTCAACTGATGGTAGTGTATGAGTTCAGAATAGTTCAGAATCTTCTTTGGTTTCTGAAGTAAAAGAAAAGCAAGATAGAGACCCCAGTCTAGTTAAGTTGAAGGAGTCAGTCAGAGATAAAAAAGTAGAGGTTTTCTGCCACGGGGGAGATGGTGTATTACGTTGCCAGGGTAGACCGTATGTGTGTCGTATGTTGATGAATTGAGACAGTAAATTCTTGCAAAAGAGCATGGCACGCGTTACTCTATTCATCTAAGAGCCACTAAGATGTACCGTAATCTGTGAGAAATATATTGGTAGAGTGATATAAAAAGAGATATTGCAGAGTTTATAGCTAAGTGTGCTAATTGTCAGCATGTCGAGGTTGAGCACCAAAGTCCTAGTGGCAGTATGCAGGAGTTCAGCATCTCCACATGGAAGTGGGAAGATATGAACTTGGATTTTATGATAGGGTTGCCTCGTTCACGTCGCCAGCATGATTTGATTTGGGTTATTGCATATAAAATGACCAAATCAACCCATTTCTTACCAGTCCATACCTCTTATTCAGCCAAGAATTATGCCAAGCTTTATATTAGAGAGTTAGTTAGGTTGCATAGAGTCTCGTTATCTATCATTTTAGATAGAGGTACTCAGTTTACCTCTCACTTTCAGTAAGATTTTTAGAAGGGTCTTGGAACCCAAGTTTACAGCCTTCCACCCTCAGATAGATGGTCAAGCAGAAAGGACCATTCAGACCCCAGAAGACATTTTGAGAGCTTGTTTTATCGACTTTAAGGGCAGTTGGGATGATCACTTTTCATTAATTGAGTTTTCTTACAATAACAATTATCATTCCAGTATTTAGATGGCTCTATTTAAGGTTCTTTATGAGAGAAGATGTATATCTCCCATTGATTGGTTTGAGGTAGGTGAGATTGCGTTGATAGGGTGATATATTCAGTATTTAATGCGATGGAGAAGGTTTAATTAATCAGAGAGAGGCTTAAGAAAGTCAAAGCCGTCTGAAATCCTATGCAAATATGCGTATGAGAGATCTCAAGTTCACAGTTGTAGATTTGGTTTATTTGAAAATCTCTTCCATGAAGGGAGTGAAGATATTTGGAAAGAAGGGGAAGCTCATCCCCAGAATGTTGGCCTTTACAGAGTTTTGAGTTGCTATAGGAAAATAGCTTATGATCTTGAGTTGCCTGCAGATTTGGCATCAGTGCACCCAGTATTCCATGTTTCTCTATTAAAGAAGTGTATTGGCAATCCAGTTGTATTAGTCCCTTTAAAAAGTACGAGCGTTCAGGAAAGCCTTTCTTACGAAGAAATCCCAATTTAAATCCTTGATCATCAGGTTCGTAGATTGAGGAACAAAGAAGTTCCCTTGGTCAAAGTTCTTTGGCAGAATCAGTCCGTAGAGGGAGCCACTTGGGAAGAAGACTTGGACATGCATACCAAGTACCCCCATCTTTTCTCTGAAAACTCAGACTCAGCTTAAGGTAACAGTTTTTTTTGGATTATCTCTTTTCCATTCTCAGTTTCAGCTTTATAATCATCTTGTCATTGCATGCATTCAAGAATCAGTTCAATCATGAATCATCTTTCAGACTCAGTCATGTAACCATATTTTTAGTTATGCATGTTCAGTATGTGATTTCAGTTCCCTCAGTATTCTCAGCTTAATTAGTCTCATTCGAGGATGAATGTTCCCAAGAGGGAGATATTGTAATATCCCATATTAGTCTTAGCTCAGTTCAGCCCATAGTGCATGTATAAGAGGCTTAGAACCTGAAAATTTAGCTAAGTGTAGGGGACTGAGTTTTATTTTTGTCCTCTTAACTTTAATGATTTTTAAAGTGACCTTTCCGACCCTGAGATGATTATTTTCAAGTTAATTCATGTTCATGGGTGTAAGGAGCATATCTCGGGGAAGTTTTGAATTTTTTGGATGAGGTTTAGATCTCGTTTGGATTTTGAAAATAGCTATTCATCGCGTCGCGATGCGGCCATTATAGCGATGGATGGCTCATCGTGTTGTGGTACCTCCCTAATCCACATTTTAGTTGCAAATTTAAATGCTAGAAGGGCAGTCTTGTCATTTTTCACCATCCCAATCCATGGAAACACGAGATTTATCATTAGTTAAGGCATTATATGACCAATTTTCTCAATTCCAATCTAAAATAAACCCTAACCATCACCCGAATTCATCAAGTTCAATCATTATTCCTTCAAGAAAGGTCAAGAATTTAAGCTTCACCACCCAAGAACTATCAAGAAAGTTAATTGATCTTTTGCAAGATTAAAGCTTTAAGGTATGTTAGATATTCCTCCATGGGTCACTTTCACCCATGGAGTCCAAGAATCTATTTTTATGTTTTAAATCATGAATTTACATGTTTACAATGAGTTATTTTTATAAAGCTTTTGGAAATTTCGTTTATGCATCATGATTACAAGTGTTGTTAGTTGGAAAGTAGCTCATACACGTTTGAAGCATGAAATTCTATGTTAAATCCCCAATGTATGGTTTTAGTGTTATGATTATGTTATTTACACATGTTTCAATCATCCCCATGCTTAGGTTCATGAATTTCAGGTGTTTAATGAAATGCCTAAGAGATGAATTTTCAACAATGACTATTTATTATGCTACTGAAGCTTTAGTATATTTCTACTGTTAATGTTATAGAGTACTGGGGGTTATGAATACCCAAGAACTTAGCTGTTTATGTAGTTTTAGTATTTTCGGAATGGTTTTGAATACATTTGAGTATTATTAGTTTAGTCAGTTATCATACCAGTCAAACTTATATCAGTTTAGTAATCCGAGTAAGTTCAGTTGGGAGTAGGATTTATCACCGAGCGAGCCTAGGGATGGGGGCTCACCTGCCAGTTGAGGGTGTGACTTTTAGTAGCAACCCCTGTGTTCTAGAACTATGTATCCACCGTAGGTTGAGATGTTAACCTGCCAGTTAAGGGTTGACATATATCTCACTAGAGCACCTGCCAGTACAGCGTGAATCTTTAGTCCTTTGGGACTTCAATTTAGTGAATCCATGCAACCATGTATTAGTACCCGTGGCACAGTACTAACTCCCTTCCAATTGGAGTCATAGTTTGGACCCCAATTAGCTCATATTGGGGCATGTTGGTTAGATAATAGCTCTCACAGTCTCAGTACAGTCTCAGTTCAAAAGTCAATTCAGGTTTGCTTAACCATAGCATTCATTTTGTCAGTTAAATTAGTACTCAGATTTCAGTATTTCAGTTTACAGACCTATTTCCATATTATGTTATATGCTTGGTTACACATTCTCTAAGTTTACAGCTTTCACGCATACTATGCATCAGTTACCTCATGTTATTTATTCAGTCAGTTATTATTCAAGCAATTGAGCCTATGTATATTAGCCTAACCTCATTTAGCATACTAGTATATTCAAAGTACTGGCCGCATACTCATTTCTTACATTATGATGTCTCATATCATTGGTTCAGATGCTCAGGTTACCGATCGTACTTAGACTATCTAGTGCATTAGCAGCAGTATCTGTGGTGAGTCCTCATATTTTAAGGAACAATTATGTTTACTTCAGTATTTTATTTTTAGTTAGACAGTTGGAGTTAGTTGGGGCTTGCCCCATCAACTCTTATTCAGTCAGTTTTAGAAACTTTTGGACATTTCAGACATTTAGTTAGTCGTCAGTCTTATCAGTCAGTTTTTAGTATTTTTGCTTATAACTTAGATTTATGGATTTCAGTTGTATTATTTTCAGTATTTAAACCTTATGACATATTCAGTTGTTTTCGCACATGTTCATTATCAGTATATTATTCAGTGCTCACGGAGGTACCAGCTCATGGGTTTGAAATGTATATCAGCCTCACCTCATTTAGCATACATTGTATATTCAAAGTACTTACCGCATACTCATTTCTTACCAGCTCTTACATTGTAAGCCATGTATTATGTAATTGATGACCTCGTTGGGCTAATATATAATAAGGGGTTAAAGTCCTTAAACATGAAAATAAACTTGAATTGTGTGTTGATCTAAATTTGGTAAGAATGTAGTATAAGATTGCTAGTGAAATATGAATTATTGTGAGGGTCATGACGACCATCAACTGAATTGTATGATGAATTAAATTAAGACATTGGCCTATTGAAATAGTTGAGCAACAAAGGCTCCCATAAGGACCATGTGGTCATGTGTAGTGTTGAATTGGCTAAATGGGTTAAAGTCCTTAAGTGTGAATTGAATAGATGAAGAAGTATGGACAAAGGGTTAAAGTCTCAATGTCAACTAAAGATAGTCGTAATGTCTTGCGATTAAAGTCCCTTGCCTAATGAAATGACTTGCAATTAAAGTCCTTTGCCTAGTGAAATCGCTTATAATTAAAGTCCCTTACATAATGAGATCTCTTTAGGTTGAAGTACCTCACCAAGTGAATTGGCTTGGGTTAGAGTCCTCTATCTACTACAACATGAGGTTAAAGTCCCTTGCCTAATGTGTGAGCATGTGGTTAGAGTCCCTTGCTTAAATGAATGTGTATGTGGTTAGAGTCCTTTGTCTAATAATGATGTGAATGTGGTTAAATCCCTTGTCTACTGAGAATGTTTGAATCTATAGGTGTGAAAGGTTGGAGTTCTCCCCTTCATGTATAATGAATGTGTGCTAAAGGTGTGCTGATAAGACTTGTTCTCTTACTTGGCATATGATATACCTATATGTATGGATAAGTAGATAAATGTGATTGTATATGGCATATTGACTTGTTGTTAAATGATAATTTTATTTCATCCTTATCCTTGAGTTACATGCTAGCGCTTTAAACGCTAACGGTCTCTGAACGCTATGTCCCCACGCGACATAGGGGTCGGAGTATCTTATTCTTTTCATGCACAATGATTAGACAATCAAAGCAGTTCATGTATTGACTTTGGAGTGGCCAGCTATATTACTTTGGAAGATATTCATTCTTGGTCTCATTTAGACTTGGTTTATCTATTGTTGGGGGACTGTCCCGACATATATATTTCTAAACATCGGTTTGTATAGAGGTATTGTGGATGATTGTGGACTTGGGTATATTAGCTAGTTTGTTGATATTTATGAAATGGTTAGACATTGTTAAGTTATGACACTTAGTTATATTTCTATCTATCTTATTGTATAGTTGGAATTTATCCGACCTGTGTGGACTGTTGTTGGTGGTTTGGTTTGGTTACGGGGCGACCTCTGATTCATGTGGGCATGAGGTACCCATACAACATGGCCCAATTTTGGGTCATTTCATTCGAAGTATGTTTCAGACCTTTTTTCTATTTCTACCCTGATAAGTGACTTGTGGTTGCTAGAAGAGTCTATAGGGTGTGTATGGTATCTTTTGGTAGTAAAGAAACTTTGGTGGATCAGTTTGAATTAGATATGGTGGATTTTGATGTAATATTGGGGATGGATTGGTTGCTCTCGCGCTATGCTTTCTTAGACTATCAAACTCGTAAGGTTGTCTTTAAGTTCGTTAATGAGCAGGTTATTGAGTGGGAGAGTTGTTTCCTTGTTCCTAAGGGGAAGTTTATATCATATCTTAGAGCTTAGAGATTAATCTCCAAGTGGTGTCTCTATTATCTAGTCTGGATTAAAGATTCTAACTCCGATGGTCCTTCCTTGCATTCTGTTCTAGTGATTAATGAATTTCCTGAGGTCTTCCCTGATAACCTTCCTGGTGTTCCTCCTGATAGGGATATTAAGTTTGGGAATGATCTTGTTTTGGATACTCATCCAATTTCCATTTTATCGTATAAAATGGCTTGGTTGAGCTGAAGGAGCTTAAGGAGTAACTCAAGGATCTTCTAGATGAGGGTTTAATCCATCCTAGTGTGTCCCCGTGTGGTGCGCCGATGTTATTTGTGCGTAAGAAAGATGGTTCCCTTTAGACGTGTATTGATTATTGATAATTGAATAAGGTGACGGTAAAGAATAAGTATCGTCTTTCAAAGATAGATGATTTGTTTGATGCAGGGTGTTATGTTTTACTTTATAATTTATCTTCAATTCGGGTATTATCAGTTAAAGATTACGGAGGAGAATATCTTTAAGACTGCCTTTTGTACCCGGTATGGGCATTTTGAGTTTCTGGTTATGTCTTTTGGGTTGACCAATGCCCCTGCGGTATTTATGGATTTGATGAATAGAGTGTCCATCAGTTTCTAGATCTGTTTGTCATTATTTTTATAAATGGTATTTTGGTATACTCTAAGAGTGAGGTAAATGATATGAATCACCTCTGCATTGTATTACAAACCTTAAAAGAGCAGTAGTTGTGTTCCAAGTTCTCAAAATGTGAATTTTGGTTGAATACTGTAACTTTTCTAGGTCATATCATTTCTAGTAAAGGAACCATGGTGGATCCATAAATAGTTGCAGCGGTTAAGAAGTGGCCTAGACCTATGACTCCAATTGATATTCGAGCTTATTGGGTTTAGATGGTTACTATAGAAGGTTTGTGAAGAGCTTTTTTACTATAGCTACCCTGTTGACTAAGTTGACTCAAAAGAAGGTAAAGTTCGTGTGGTCTGATGTGGGGAGTTTTGAGAAGCTGAAGGTAGGTTGGCTTCAGCTCCGGTCTTGACTTTGACTGAAGGTACTGATGGGTTTGTGGTCTACTGTGATGCATCCCGTATAGGACTTAGTTATGTTCTAATGCAGCATGGAAGGGTAATAACTTATGCCTCTAGACAGTTAAATGTGCATGAAAGGAATTATCTAACTCATGTCCTGAAATTATTAGTTATGATGTTTGCATTGAAAATCTGGCATCACTATTTGTATGGAGTGCATCTAGCTATCTTCTCTGGCCATAAGAGCCTGCAGTACATGTTTACTCAGAAAGAGCTTAACCTCAGACAAAGGAGATAGCTTGAGCTTTTCAAGGATTTTGATATAAGTCTTCACTACCAACCAGGTAAAGCTAATGTGGTTGTTGATGCTCTTAACAAGTTATCCATGAAGAGTCTAGCTCGTGGGGATAAGGAAAAATGGGAATTGGTGAAGGATATTCACCATTTGGCTAATCTTTGAGTTTATTTTTTGGACTCCAAAGATGGTGGTATGTTGGTGCAGAAAGTGGTGCGGTGATCTCTTGGTGCTGAAATCAAGGAGAAGCAGATATTAGATCTTATTTTGATAAGGATCAAGGTGACATAGGTGGGCAAAAAGTGATGAATTTCGAGATTAGTGGTGATGGTACTTTGCGGTACCAAGGGAGGTTATATGCTTCTGACGTCGATGGTTTGTGTAAGAGGATCTTGGTTGAGGCGCATGAGTCGCGCTATGTTGTTCATCCCGATTCACAAAAATGTATCATGACCTTAAGAAGATGTATTGGTGCAACAATATGAAGAGGAACGTGGCTAATTTTGTGGTCAAGTGCATGGTGTGTCAATAAGTGAAAGTTGAGCACATGAGGCCCGAAGGTTTGTATCAAGAAATTGAGTTGCCCAAATGAAAGTGGGAAGTAATCAGCAGGGATTTCATTACTGGTCTCTCTCGGTCTCAGAATTAATTTGATTCGATTTGGGTCATCATGGATAGGATGAGAAAGTCGGCTTACTTTTTTCCAGTGAGGACTAAATTCTCAACTAACGACTATGCAAGGTTGTATCTTTATGAGATTGTAAAGTTGCATGGGGACCTATTTTACTATCTCAGATCATGGTATTACAGTTTTCATCTCATTTTTAGTGGTCATTTCAAAAAAGTTTGGGGACTAAAGTTTAGTCTTAGTACATTTTTTCACCCGTCGTCGGATAGGCAAGCTGAAAGGACTATTTTGACGTTGGATGATATGCTTCGTGCTTGTGTTTTTGACTATGGTGGTAGTTAGGCTGAGTACTTGCCTCTTGTAGAGTTTGTATACAACAATAGCTACCACTCTAGCATTGGGATGGATCCATTTAAAGCATGGTATGGTAGGAGGTGTAGATCTCCTATTGGGTGGTTTAAGATAGGTGAGGCGAAAATGTTTGGGTCAGATTTAGTTCACCAAACCATGAAAAATGTGAAGGTTATTTGGGATAGGCTTAAGGCTTCCCAAAGTCGCCAAAAGTCCTACGCAGATGTGAGGCGAAAAGAGTTAGAGTTTGAGGTTGGGGATAGGGTGTTCCTAAGGTTATCTTTCATGAAGG
Organism: Capsicum annuum; assembly: GCF_002878395.1. Taxonomy (NCBI): domain Eukaryota; kingdom Viridiplantae; phylum Streptophyta; class Magnoliopsida; order Solanales; family Solanaceae; genus Capsicum; species Capsicum annuum. Next base: position 41,014,732 of record NC_061119.1, read on the forward strand.
GAGTGATGCGGTTATGTAAGAAGGAGAAGCTCAGTCCCAATATGTGGGTCCTCATGCAATTTTGAGGAAGGTTGGTAATATTGCGTATGAATTGGAGTTGCCTTCTAGTTTGAGCTCTATTCACCCAGTATTCTATATTTCTATGTTGAGAAAGTGTATTGGTGATCCTTCTCAAATTGTGCCAATCAAGGATATTGGTATTTCTGATTATCTATCTTAAGAAGAGGTCCCGATTAAGATCTTGGATCATCAGGTTCATCGGTTGTGGATCAATGATGTGGCCTTGATAAAGGTTCTATGGGGAAACCACAAGGTGAAAGAGGCTACGTGGGAAGCGGAAGAGGATATGAAGTCTAAGTATCCATTCCTATTTTCTACTTTGAAAATTCATGCAGAAGGTATGTGTTCTTCATAACGTCTTTATTTCCAAACTTTGTTAAGGAAAAGTTGATTTTCTTGCATCTTTGTTTTATGTTTGTGTTAAAGGTAAGAGTAGAGACGTTTAGGGGTTAAATCGTGCTTGTACTGCCTTGTTCCATTATTCGGGGATGAAAGATCCAAATGGGGGAGAATTAAAACATCCTAAGTCTTGAACCTTAGAAGTTTCCTGGGTTTTGAGCTTCTGGACATCATACGACTTGAGGGTACTAGTCGTATAATGTGGGTACGACTTGGTAGCCCGTAGCCCAAGTCATCTGATGATCAGTGTGGTTTAGGGTGGTTTCTTTCCAAGGTACGACTAAACTCCATATAAGTCGTATGGAGATGGTACGAGAAGAATAGGGCAAGTCATATGATGAACAATGTCAAGCCCTTGAGGTACTGTTTAGGGTACGAATTAGGGGTACCACTCGTTTGATTAGGTACGAGTGGGGTGCCCAAGTCGTTCTCACCTGCTGGAATTTTTACAATTTGAGTTGAGGGTATTCTAGATATTTCCCCCTTATAACTCCTTTGGGCCTCACAACCTAAAACACTTTATGTGGCTTCATTAACCTATTTGCAATCAATCAAACACTTAAAAACACTCTCAAATCTCTCTCAAGCTTCTAGTTCAAGCAAGATGCTAAGGTTTTATCAAGGTGATTCAATTAGGGGCTTTTAAGGGCAAATCTCTCTATACTCTTTAGTATCTAAGGTATGTTACTCCTCTCTCTTATTAGTTAAACTAAATTCATGTTTTTAATGAATTGGTTTCATGATTTAACTATGGGCATTGTTTGGTTTTGAAATATATGTTGAGGGTTATTGTTATTAATGGTTGGATAATGTTTTCCTATGTTTTACTTAGGGTTTGTCATATTATAATATTGGTTTGAATATTGTGGAATGCATGATAATGGTAAATGGGTTTAGGGGTACTATGGATTTACTCAAATGGGTTGGTTTTGGTCTTGGAAACTATATACCCTCAACATGTTTGATAAAATGCCTATGAGAATGGTTTCGCTGCATAGTTGGACTTTCATTGAAAACTTTGCATTGCATAATATGGTAATAGAACCCCAAATGATTTAAATGGTTTTAAATGATTTGGTAAGGCCTTGGTGGCCATGGTTTTGGTAAATTGGAAATCATATGGGGTACATGAGAATCCCATAAGGTTTTGCTAATGACATTACTTGCAAACTATAGTCTGTATGACATACCACTTTACAATGCCTTGGTAAAAATCTATGGAATTGGTGGTTTGATTGTGTGTTAAAGGTTTTAATAGGGCAATAATAACAGATTGTGAAAGCTAATCGTGAAGGTGTGAGTCCAATGGACAGACACTGGAAACTCATGTTTGTCGACAAGAGGGTTGGTCATGGTGACCATATACTTGTGGGGTGCACGGAAATCCCCAAGTTATACTTGTATATATGTATCATAGTGGGTGAAGGGTACACGAGAATCCCCGACCCCTATGATATCTCCAGTTTGTTCGACTATATGTGCTGGGACCCATTCAGGGGGTAACACTGTATCCATATAGCATGTGGGTTGTTTTAGGACGGTCAAGCTACACAACCTAGGTTAATGATTTAAATGCATGCTAAACCCGGTTACCTTTCCCGGAATGTATTATATATGTATCTATGTATGTGTGTAATACCCTGTACTTTTTCCTAGCTAATTTCATCTCAAGAATGTCTAGAATTAGCTTTAAATTGAATGATGATTATTCCATGAGGAATTTTTAAGATTTTCACTTTTTGTCATGTGGGAAATTCAATAAGTTTAACATCAATAAGGATTCATCCAAATCTGATAACCGGGTCAAAAGTTACGACTATTTCAAGTTCCTGTCGTAAAACAATGCCATACTAGTCAGTGGCGCGCCGCGCCATAAGAGGAAATGGCATTTGGAAAATTTCAGTAGGGGTCCGCGATTATGGTGTGTCGTGCCAAGGCCCAAAGTTAAATTGTCCTTTGTCTAGTGTCTCAGCGCGATTTTCCCCGCGTTGCGCCAAAGTTCCAGGTGGCAAAAGAAGGGGCTATGCGATGGCTCCATGTCATGCCATCCCTCAGTTTCCTAATTGTCAAATTACAGTGACACGGCACGATAGTGCCGCATCGCGCCAGGGGTTCAGTTCGGGAAAATTTCACTGAAATTAAATGACGCGTCTAGGGTTAAAAGGGTCAACTTCCCACCCCTATTTAAGCCCTTTAACACGTGATTCAGCCATCTTTCACCCAAATTAGACTCTCTTCTCTCAAAAATCTCTCAAGAACAAGCTAGGATTTTCATAGAAGACCTAATTCCAAGAAAGTTTCACTGTCAATCTTCATGAAATCACGAACTAAGGTATGCAAAATGTTCATTCGTGGACTCCTTTCGCCCATGAAGTCCAAGAATTCTTTTTCCAACTTCAAGTTATGGATTTTCTTTATGATTTCATGATTGGACTGTTCTTGTTCATGTTGATAAATGAGAAATTAAATTCTACTCCATGTTGGGTGATAATTTCTATGTGAGTTTAATTATTATAGATATAGATTCATGCAAACCTATGACTAAACCCTTGAATGATGAAATTAAAATGTGACCATGACGTTTAATTGTTATACAATGATGTTTACATGTACCATGCCTACAATATACAAGCTTATGCCTATCACATGTTTGATGAAATGCTTCAATAAATGTATTATGGTGATTATTATGTATTCAAGTAAGTCATACTTTATCAGTTTCCTTCTATCGAGCCTTGGGGGTAATTGTACCCAAAATATTAACTGTGTGCCTAGAGTCACGTCATGTTTTCACGATACTATCAATTAAGCTATGATCCTTTGACTTCAGACAATTTTATGACTCAGGAAATCTCCATGACCTCATGAACCCAGTCAATTGTCAGATATCAGTATTATTCGGTCAGCCAACGGAATTCAGTAACTCAGTCCATGTTCAGTTCAGTAAATCATGTTCAGTATCTATTCAGATGGGAGTATAAATTAGCACTGAAAAAGCCCAAGGATGGGAACTCACCTGTTATATGAGGGTGTGATTCTTAGAAGCAAACCTTGCATTCCAGAACTATGTAGCCAGCATAGTTTGAGACATCATAGCCTGCTATATGAGGGTAGATGAGATGGCTTAGCCTGCTATATGAGGGTAGATGAGGTGGCTTAGCCTGCTATATGAGGGTTCCCACCATTATCACTAGAGTTACCTGTTATATTAGGGTCAGTCACATGTTGTCCTTACCAGTGGCGTGGTATTGACACCCTTCCAATCAGGGCATTGATTGGACCCCAATTCAGCTATAATGCATCTTTTCAGGTATGTTGCTTAGATGACTACCTCCCACAGTCTCAGTATCAGTCTCATTAAAAGAACTCAGATTGTTCTTCAGAATTCAGGACTGGCAGATACTGTATGGAACTCAAATAGTTCCATCAGATTCAGGACTATTAGATATAGTCACTCATGTTATCAGTTATATTTAGATTCAGTAATCATGTTATCACAGTATTAGTGTTAGTTGTTATGTCTCATGCATGTATTCTCACGCTCATGATAGTTAATCAGTTATTATTATTGTTCATGAATATGAACGCCATGCATTCAGCCTACCTCACATGCATACTCAATCCATTCCATTATACTAACGCATTTGCGCTATGGTGCTTTCTTTTTATGTTACACCGTAGGTTCAAAGACACAAGCTCCAGATCAGCAGTAGATTCTAATTTCAGCGGTTAGAGTTAGTTGTGAGTCCTCATCTTTCGAGAACATGATCATCATATTATTATCTCAGTATTTGTTTTATTAGTTAGAGTTAGTTGGGAATATGTCCCATCAACTCCTTACTCAAATAATCCAGTCAGTTAGAGGCTTTCTAGACTATCATGTTTCATACTTTAGTATGTTTAGTTAGAGACTAGTTTCGAGACTCCCAGTTTTGAATCAGTCCTAGTAGTGAATGAATATTCAGATGTCTTTCTTGAAGATCTTCCAGGAATTTCTCCCAAAAGGGAAATAAACTTTGGTATTAATCTTCTTTTGGATATTCAGCCTATCTCTATTCCGTCATACAGAATGGCACCAGCAGAACTCAGAGAACTGAAAGAACAATTAAAGGACCTCTTATATAAGGGATTTATCAGGCCCAGCATTTCCCCGTGGGGCACTCTAGTGTTATTTGTGTGCAAGAAAAATAGTTCTCTTAGGATGTGTGTAGACTATCGTTAACTCAATAAGGTCATGATCATGAAAAAGTATCCTCTTCCCAGAATCGATGCCTTATTTGACCTACTTCAGGGTGCCAGTTATTTCTTTAAGATAGACCTCAGATTCGGCTATCATTAGCTCAGAGTTAGGGAATATGACATTCTAAAAATAGATTTTCGTACAGGGTATGGTCACTTCGAATTCCTCATCATGTCATTTGGTATTACCAATTCCCCAGCAGCTTTCATGGACTTGATGAACCACGTGTTCAAAAAGTACTTGGACATGTTCATCATAGTCTTCATAGATTATATTCTGGTCTATTACTGTAGTGAGCGAAATCATGCAGACCATCTTAGAACAGTACTTCAGACTCTCAAAGATCATCAGCTATTCACCAAATTCAGTAAGTGCGAATTTTGGCTAAGGTCAGTATCATTCCTTGGTTATATCATTTCCAGTAATGGCATTAGAGTGGATTCTTAAAAGACCGAAGTAATATGAAACTGGCCTCGCCCTATCCCTCCATCAGATATTAGTAGTTTCTTAGGTTTGGCTGGATATTACAGGCAGTTTGTTGAGGGATTTTCTTCTATTGCATCCCCTATGTCCAGACTAACTCAGAAGAAAGTCAAGTTCTAGTGGTCAGATCCTTGCGAAAAGAGTTTTTAGGAGTTGAAGACTCGACTCACCTCAGCTCTAATTCTAGCATTACCAGATGGTTCAGATGTATTTGTAGTATATTATGATGCATCCAGAGTATGTTTGGGTTATGTCCTTATGCCGCATGGTAAGGTCATAGCCTACGCCTCCAGATAGCTTAAAACCCATGAGAAGAATTATCTTACTCATAATCTTGAGTTAGCAGTCGTAGTCTTTGCCTTGAAGATTTGGAGGCATTACCTATGCGGTGTTTATGTAAATGTGTTCATAGATCATAAAGTCTTCAGTATGTCTTTTCTCAAAAAGATCTCAAAGAGAAGGTGGTTAGAGCTCTTAAAAGATTATGACATGAGTATCCTCTATCATCTGGGCAAGGCCAATATAGTAGACGACGCTCTCAGTAGACTGTATATGAGTAGTGTTGCTCTTGTGGATGATATTAAGAAGAAGTTAGCTCAGAAAGTACATCAGCTTGCCAGACTAGGCATTCGCTTTGTTGATACAGATGAGGGTGATATATGAGTTCAGAGTAGTTTAGAATCAACTCTAGTTTCAGAGGTGAAAGAAAAGCAAGATAGAGATCCTAGACTTGTCAAGTTGAAAAAGTCTGTTCAGGATCAGAAAGTAGAGGTTTTCTCCCAAGGGGGAGATGGTGTTTTACGTTGTCAGGGTCGTCTCTGTGTTCCAGGTGTAGATGACTTAAGGCAGCGAATTCTTGCAGAAGTGCATGGTGTGCGCTACTCTATTCATCCAAGGGCCACAAAGATGTACCACGACTTGTGGGAAGTCTATTGATGGAGTGGGATGAAGAAAGATATTGCAAAGTTTATGGCTAACTGCTCTACATGTCAGCAGGTTAAGATAAAGCATTAGAAGCCTAGTAGTCCTATGTAGGAGTTTATTATTCCTACTTGGAAGTGGGAAGAAGTGAATATGGACTTCGAAATGGGTTTGCCTCAATCTCATCATCAGTATGATTCAGTCTGGGTCATTGTAGACAAAATGACCAAATCAGCTTATTTCTTTCCAGTTCATACCTCTTATTCAGCTGAGGATTATGCCAAACTCTACATCAAGGAATTGGTCAGATTGCATGGTGTTCCGTTGTCCATTATCTCAGACAGAGGTACCCAGTTCACCTCTCATTTTTGGAAAGCATTCCAAAAGGGTCTTGGTACCCTAGTTTATCTTAGTACAACCTTTTATCCTTAGACAGATGGTCAAGCAGAAAGGACCATTCAGACTTTAAAAGATATGATAAGGGCGTGTGCAATTGATTTCAAGGATAGATGGGATGGCCACTTGCCTTTGATTGAATTTGCATACAACAACAGCTATCATTCCAGTATTCATATAGCTCCATTCGAAGCTCTCTACTGTAGGAGATGTAGATCTCTAATTGGTTGGTTTGAAGTTAGTGAGGCCTCAGTCATAGGTCCTGACTTAGTCTTCAACGCCTTAGAAAAAGTTCAGTTGATTAGAGAAAGACTTCGGGATGCTCAGAGCTGACAGGAGTCTTATGCAGATGTTCATATAAAAGATCTCGAGTTCGAGATTGGTGACTATGTCTATCTAAAAATCTCTCCTATAAAGGGAGTGAAGAGATTCGGTAAGAAGGAAAAACTCAGTCCTCGATATGTTGGTCCCTTCAAGATTCTCAGTTGCTTTGGCAAGGTAGCCTATGAGCTTGAATTTCCTTCAGATTTAGCCTCAGTTCATCCAGTTTTCCATGTCTCTTTGCACAAGAAGTGCATAGGTGACCCGACAGTTGTGGTCCCTATTCAGAGCATTGATGTTCAAAACACTCTCTCTTATGAAGAGATTCCAGTCGAAATCTTAGACTATCAGAATGGTAGATTGAGGAACAAAGAAGTCCCTCTAGTTAAGGTTCTTTGGCAAAATCAGTCCGTCGAGGGAGCTACTTGGGAAGCAGAGGTAGACATGCGTACCAAGTATCCTCACCTATTTTTCGCCAACTCAGATCATGTTCAAGGTAATAGTTCTCCTTAAGCTTACTCAGATCATACTTGGTATGCAGCTTTATGCTCATGTTCCCATTAGAAACTTGGTATCAAGTACCATTGCATATTCATTCATGCACTTATGTATTAGTTCAGTTATGTAATTATGCATTAGATATGCATTCTCATTGTGAGAAACTTAGTTCTTCAGAACACTCAGTCATGCATTCATGAATCAGTTACACATGCATCAGATATATATGTTCAGTATTATATGTTCATCTTGTCAGTCATGTCAGTCATGAGATCACGTTATAGTTATTCATGTTCAGTATATACGTCAGTTGTCTTTTCTCCCATCTCAGTCAGTCTCATTTGAGGACGAATTTTCTCAAGGAGGAAATACTGTAATACCCCGTACTTTTTTCTAGCTAATTTCATCTTAAGAATGTCTAGAATTAGCTTGTAAATTGAATGATGATTATTCCATGAGGAATTTTAAAGATTTTCACTTTTTGTCATGTGAAAAATTTAATAAGCTCTCCATCAATAAAAAATTTATCCAAATCTGATAACCGGGTCAGAAGTTACGACTATTTCAAGTTTTCATCGTAAAATAGTGCCATACTAGTCAGTGGCGCGCCGTGACACAAGAGGAAATGAAATTTGGAAAATTCCAGTAGGGGTCTGCAATTATGACGTATCGCGCCAGGGCCCAAATTCAGAATTGTCCTTTTTTCAGAGTCTCAGTGCGATTTTCCCCGCGTAGCGCCAAAGTTCCAAGTCACAAAAGAAGGGACAACACGATGGCTCCGCGTCGCGCCATCCCTCAATTTTCCAATTGTCATATTCCAGTGACACAACATGATAGCGCCGCACCGCGCCAGGGGTTCAGTTCAGGAAAATTTCACTAAAATTAAAAGACGCTCCAGGGTTAAAAAAGTCAACTTCCCACCCCTATTTAAGCCCTTTAACACGTGATTCAACCATGTTTCACCCAAAATATGCTCTCTTCTCTCAAAAACCTCTCAAGAACAAGCTAGGGTTTTCATGGAAGATCCAATTCCAAGACAGTTTCACCGTCAATCTTCATGAAATCACGAACTAAGGTATGCATAGTGTTCATTCAAGGACTGCTTTCATCCATGAAGGACAAGAATCCCTTTTCCAACTTTAAGTTATAGATTTTCTTTATGATTTCATGATTGGGCTATTCTTTTTCATGTTGAAAAATGAGAAATTGAATTCTACTCCATGTTGGGTGATAATTTCTATGTGGGTTTAATTATTATAGATATAGATTCATGCAAACCTATGACTAAATCCTTGAATGATGAAATTAGAATGTGACCATGACATTTAATTATTGTACAATGATGTTTACATGTACCATGCCTACAATATATTTGATTTAATGCCTAAATGAAGGAAAAGTGCCTAACTAGCATGTTGTCATGAAATCCCCATGTATGTACAAGCTTATTCCTATCAGATGTTTGATAAAATGCTTCAGTAAATGCATTATGGTGATTATTATGTATTCAAGCAAGTCATGCTTTGTCAGTTTCCTTCTATCGAGTCCTGGAGGTACTTGTACCCAAAATATTAGCTGTGTGCCTAGAGTCATGTCATATTTTCACGATACTCTCAGTCAAGTTATGATCCTTAGACTTCAGATAGTTTTATGACTTAGAAAATCTCCATGATCTCATGAGCCCAGTCAGTTGTTAGATATCAGTAGTATTCCGTCAGTCAACGGAATTCGGTAACTCAGTCCATGTTCAGTTTTTTAAATCACATTTAGTGTCTATTCATATGGGAGTAGAAATTAGCACCGAGCGAACCTAAGGATGGAAACTCACCTGTTATATGAGGGTGTGATTCTTAGAAGCAATTCTTGCGTTCTAGAACTATATAGCCAGCATAGGTTGAGACAACATAGCCTACTATATAAGGGTAGATAAGGTGGCTTAGCCTGCTATATGAGGGTTCCCACTGTTCTCACTAGAGTTACCTATTATATTAGGGTCACTCATATGTTATCCTTACTAGTGGCGTGGTATTGACACCCTTTCAATCAGGGCATAGATTGGACCCCAATTCAGCTATAATGCATCATTTGGGGTATGTTGGTTAGATGAATACCTCCCACAGTCTCAGTATCAGTCTCAGTAAAAAACTCAGATAGTTCTTCAGAATTCAGGACTGTCAGATACAATATAGAACTCAGATAGTTCTATCAGATTCAGGACTGTCAGATATAGTCACGTATGTTATCAGTTATATTTAGATTCAGTAATCATGTTGTCACAGTATTAGTGTCAGTTGTTATGTCTCATGCATGTTTTCTCACGCTCATGATAGTTAGTCAGTTCTTATTATTGTTCATGCATATGAACCCCATGCATTCAGCCTACCTGACATGCATACTCAATACATTCCATTGTACTGACACATTTGCACTATGGTGATTTCTTTTTATGTTACACCATAGGTTCAGAGACAAGAGCTCCAGATCAGCAGTAGATTCCAGTTTCAGCAGTTAGAGTTAACTGTGAGTCCTTATCTTTCGAGGATATGTTAATTATTTTATTATCTCAATAATTGTTTTATTAGTTGGAGTTATTTGGGAACATGTCCCATCAGCTCCTTACTCAGACAATTCAGTCAGTTAGAGGCTTTCTAGACTTTCATATTTCATACTTTAGTATGTTCAGTTTTGTTTTGGGTATTCTATTACACCACACAAATGTTATATCATTCAGATCATGTTCAGTATTGAATCTTATGGCCTTGCAGTTCATGTTTCCGCATTATAAAATATTTTATACAGTATACAGGTACATATATTAGTCATGGATTAGCTTTTAGTCCTTCGGGGTTATGAGCACCGTGTAGTATTCTGGGTACCAGATTTGGGGCATTACAATTTGATTGCATATGGTTATTACTTGTTTTTGAATGATTGGTATTATTTTAACCTTACTTCTGAGTATATGCTAGCATTCACCCGCTAACTCATCTTTGGGCACTGCATCCCCACGTGATGCAGTAACTAGCCATACTACTTTTCCTGCTCAGTGATTAGATTCGAGGAAAACTTGGTGTTGGATTGAAGTGGTGAACTTTCATACTCTGGAAGGCTTCATTTCATGTTACGGTCTTCTCTACATACTTTGGTTATTTCTTAGACGTTGGTTTAGGCTATGGTCGGGGGCATATCCAGATCAGATTTTTTTAAATTTTGGTTAAAGGCTTTGTGAGATTATTTTAGATTGGTATTGGTGGTGTCGGTATTAGTGTCAGCCTTGGCATTGGTATTAGTATTGGGGATGCCACCGTGTAACTGTATATAATTTATGATTATTCCATTCTACCTTGTTATATGCTCGAAATTCATTCAACTTATGGTGCAGGGTAGTAATGGTTAGGGGTTGAGGATGGTCTCCGATCCCGGGTAGGGCTTGAGGCACACGAATAACTAGTCCCTTGTTCAGGCCATGTCACTACCATTCCTCATGTTTAGTGATATGGATTTGGGGACAATTTTGATCAGATTAAAGTGGTAAGATTTCATACTCTAGAAGACTCCATTTCATGCTATGGACTTCTTTTCATTTTTATTATTTCTTTGGTTTTGGCCATGGTCAGAGGTATGTCCTGATTGGATTTTCTTTGATTCTGGTTAGTGGCTTTGTCGAACAACTATGGGCATGGGCGGTGTCGGTATTAGTGATAGCCTTGGTATTGGTATTGGCATTGGGATTGGAAATGGTTGGTTAATTAGTTTTGGATTTCGACTTTGGTTTTAAGATTACCATCATGTCTTTGGATTATTATTATTTTATCTTATTATATGTTTGAAATTCATCTGACATGTGGTGTAGGGTGGTTAACGATGGGGTATTATGGGTGATCTCTGATCCTGGTTGGAATTGAGATGCCCGATAGGACTAGGCCCTGGTTTAGGTCATGTCAAATTGGTATTAGACTGCTAAGTTCATGGTCAATTAGGTGTAGAACAAAGCCGTGTCGAGTAGAGTCTCTTTTAAGGGCGTGTAGCATGCTACACTCATAAGGAAGACGATACGAGGCATTTAGGAATGTATCTCTTTCTTGTGTTCTATTTTCGAGCTACAGAGTCTAAGGTCCTTAATTTTCCTCTAATTCCCGTTTGTTTGCCTTTCAGATCATGCCTCTCTAACAATTTAAAACTCATGGAAAATCCTCTATCCTACTTGGGGACAATGCTAATGGGATGCACTCTACTTATAGGGTCTAGACTCGGTCTAGGGGTCTAGTTCCTGATTGTTCTACTGGAGTTCCACTGGTCACTTTCAGTCCTTCTCAAGCTCCTTAGGCTGATGTAACAAATGTTGAGTTTCGTCAGTCTATTCATATGTTGGCACAATTGGTAGCTTCTCAGGCCGAGCGTGGTGCTTCTGTTACTCTATTTTCTGAGGCTATAAGGGTTGGCTAGTCTATGAGGTTGAACCCTATAACCTTTATTAGTGTTAAGGTTGAGGAGGATCCCCAAGGTTTTCTAGATGAGATAGAAAACATATTTTGTGTTATACATGTTACTAACTTGGAGGTGTGCAATTTTGATGTTGGGTGTATTTATGCATTCTAGTGTCACTATTCTAGTTTTTCTAACCTTGTTTTGAGGATGATTCATATGCTATTTGAGTTGATAATAAGATAAATGTTTATCCAAGTGTTAAAGCATGTTTTTAAGATGTTCAAAGTGAATTCCAAACAAGTTTGTACTCAAAAAAGTCATTTAGAGTTCAATCATGGAAACTAGCGTTACTAGTTTGAGCTAGGTGCTTGTCTAGTTGATCCCGTTGGATTCTAGTATGTTTAGTGTGTTTCAAATGGTTTTAATATGTAATTATAAGTGGAATAACTTATTGGTAATGTGCAAGGTTCAATTTGATTAAATTAAGAGTCGAAACATAAATTTAAAGATCAATGCGAACTAGCCTAGCTTAACTCTTGTTTTGATTCATAGCCATAGGTATTGTGTTGTGATTTTCTTTAATCCGTGTGGTGTGATTGTGTAGGAAGCTTTATGAGCTGAATATGATGATATTTTGATGTTGAAAAGGCTAACAATCCATGGGAAATACACCACAAGTCAAGGGATGAAAGATTGGAGGACTAATACTTAGCCAAAATTCGAGAAGTAAATGCCAGAGAGCCAAGGCGATTTGGCTGTGGTGCCCTAGCCATAACAGAGCTCTAGGTGAGGTGACGCCCTGGCTGGAGTGGGGCTCTACTTGGGGCGGCGCCCTTTCCATTCCCGTGCTCACAAATTGTGCGTATTCAACTCCTACACAGCTTGGGATGCTTCTATTGCTATAAATACATCATTGTCACATTTTTACACATCTTTGGACATATTTTGGAGATCAAGGGGCTGCTACAACTTCATCTTTAGTTTTTTATTATTTTAATTTAGTCCATACATATTCTTAGTCATTAATTACAATTTTGTGATTACGATTATGACTATGCGTGGCTAAATGCTCTCTTTTCGAGGTTGAAGCCAAGAACATGAGTACTATTTTTTGAATTAAGTTCGTTTAGTTTGCTTATCATTATTGTTTGTGTGTTCATCTTTGATTTAACTATTTTAAGGATTAGCTACCCTTAAAATATATCAATTGTCTACCTTTTGAACTTGGGAGAAGAAATAGGAGATAGAATGTGGAGATGAGCAAAGTATGGTTTGTATTCTTTTATAAAATAAGGAATTCAAATTAGTGTCTAGGATAGGGATGTACGTAGATACCTTGATTCATACGTAGGATGATAGCTTAAAGAACTTAAGTGGACTATTACATCCTCGCTTAATGATGTAGTTGTAAGGTTTAATTTAGGTAAAGGATTAGAGGTTGGGAGACCATAATCGTGTGATTAACCCCACGAATCAACAACCAAGATAAGCAAGTTAACGAATGAAGTTCAGTAACATAGTATGATTGTTCAGAGTGCTTGAACCTTGGGTTTTCTTCTATTGATCCAAGACTTTTACTTTACAGATTATTTACTTTACTTGCAATTATAATTCCCAAACTCTCTTTTTGGTTACTCTTGCACTAAATTAATCTAAATTATGAACTAGAATTAAATCTTTGTTTAATCAAGTCCCTGTGGGATCGATACTTGGCTTTCATTAGGCCACTTTACTACTTGATAAGACCACGTACACTTGCATGTGCGCTTGGGCGCTATCAAATTTGTTGGCTACCAACTGAAAGATGTAGCATACCAATGGCATGAGGAATGGGAGTAGTCAAGGCATTACGATGCTGAGTCAACCCTGTAGAATGATTTCTCTAGTGCTTTTTTGGACTGCTTCTTTTCTCAAAAGCTAAGGAAAGTTAAGGCAGAAGAGTTTATTAACTTGAAGCAAGGCAAGATGTCTGTTAAGAAGTATGCCTTAAAATTTCACCAGTTATCGCGGTATGTTATGGAGTTGGTCTCTAGCATGAGGGCTAGAATGGGGAAGTTCACCTTTGATTATTTTGACGCTTGATTTTGGAAAGTAAGGCTGTCTTGTTCAACAAGGATATAGACATCTCCAGACTGTTTGTGTATATGCAGCAGGTCGAAGAAGAAAAGAAGAAGCAGGCTGAAATTGGAGAGAGGTAGAATAAAAAGTTTAGATTTTTTTAGCAGGTTGGTGGTCAACAGTAGAGTGGCAGGGATGGTGGAAAGTGGTCCAAGAAGAAGTGGGGCAATTTTGGGTCCTACTCAATGGGTAGTGCTCTCTACCTAAAGCCGTCTGGTGATAGGCATTTTCATAATGGCGATAACTATAGGGCATAGGATGCCTAATCTCAGGCTAGTGGGGCCCAATCAGCTTCATCATATCCTCTCTATAGATTTTATGGTTGGTTACATCAGGGTTACTGTGATAAAGGAAAGGACAAGTACTTTAATTGTGGTCAGCTAGGGTATATGGTTAAAAGTTGTCCTATTGGAAAAGTTGCCTCTAGGGTAAACAACGTTGTTGTTGCCTCTTTATTAGCTCCGGCCTAAAGGGGTGCCCCATCTAGCTCTGGCACTGGTCGGAACCGACTCTATGCTTTTATTACTCGTCAGGAGTCCGAGGCATCACCTGATGTCATTACTCGTATGTTAAAACTTTTTTCTTGTGATGTGTACTCTTTGCTTGACCCAGGGTCCACTCTATCTTATCTGACCCTATTTGTGGCTATGTATTTTGGTTTTGGTTTCCAGTGTATTTTAGATCCTTTTTCTATTTCTACCCCGATGGGTGACTCTGTGGTGGCTAAAAGAGTCTATAGAGGTTGTGTGGTATTTGTGGGTGGTCGGCAGACTTTGGTAGATTTATTTGAGTTAGACATGATTGATTTTGATGTCATATTAGGATGGATTGTTTGCACTCATGCTATGCTTCTCTGGACTATCGGACCAGTAAAGTTATATTTAAATTTCCTAATAAGCCGATTATTAAATGGGGAGTGGTTCCCTAGATCATAACAAAAATTTCATATCATATCTTAGAGCTCAGAGATTTATCTCTAAGGAGTGTCTCTATCATCTGGTCTGTGTTAAAGATTCTAACTCGGAGGGTCCTTCTTTACTCCATCCCTGTGGTGAATGAATTTGCTGAGGTCTTCCCTGATAACCTTTCCGGTGTTCCTCTCGATTGGTAGATGGATTTTGAGATAGATCTTACTCCAGACACTCGTCCTATCTATATTCCCCCGTTTAGAATGGCTCCGGCTGAGTCGAAGGAGCTTAAAGAGTAACTAAAAGATCTTTTAGACAAGGGTTTTATCCATTCTAGTCTATCTCCGTGGGGTGAATTGGTTTTATTCTTGCGTAAGAAGGATGGTTCCCTTCGAATGTGTATTGATTACCGACAGTTTAAATAAGGTGACGGTAAAGAATAAGTACCCTCTTCCAAGGATAGATGATTTGTTTGACCAACTTATGGGTGCTAAGTTTTCTCCAAGATTGATCTTCGATCTGGGTATGATCAGTTAAAGATTAGGGAGGTGGATATCCATAAGACGACTTTGCATACTAGTATGTGCATTTTGAGTTCTTAGTTATGTCTTTTGGGTTGACTAATGCCCCAACGACATTCATGGATTTGATGAATAGAGTTTTTGTCAGTTTCTGGATTTGTTCACCGTTGTATTCATAGATGATATTTTGGTGTACTAGAAGAGTGAGGTGGATTATGCCGATCACCTCTATACTGTGTTGCAGACCCTGAAGGAGCAGCAGTTGTATGCTAAATTCTTAAAATATGAATTCTGGTTGAATGCAGTCACTTTTTTGGGATAGGTCATTTCTAGTGATGAGATTATAGTGGATCCGTAAAAGGTTGCAGTGGTTAAGAAGTAGCCTAGACCCATGACTCCAACTGATATTCGAAGCTTCTTAGGTTTAGCTGGTTAGTATAGGAGATTTGTGGAAAGTTTCTATTCTATAGCTGCCTCATTGACAAGTTGACTCAGAAAAAGGTAAAATTCTTGTGGTCTGATATTTGTGAGTGTAGTTATGAGAAGCTGAAGGATAAGCTGACTTCAACTTCAGTTCTGACTTTGCCTGAAGGTACTGATGGATTTGTGGTCTATTGTGATGCATCCCGTGTGGGGCTTGGATGCGTTTTAATGCAGCATGGTAAGGTGATAGCTTATGCCTCTAGACAGTTAAAGATGCATGAGAAGAATTATCTGACTCGTGACTTGGAGTTGTTAGTTATAGTATTCGCATTGAAAAATCTGACATTACTATTTGTATGGAGTGCATGTGGATATCTTTTCTGATCATAAGAGCCTGTAGTATGTGTTTACTCAGAAAGAGCTGAACCTCACGCAAAAAAAAATGGCTTGAGCTACTCAAGGATTACAACATGAGTCTTCACTACCATTTAGGTAAACCTAATGTGGTTGCTGATGTTCTTAGCAGGCTATCCATGGGGATTCTAGTTCATGTGGATGAAGGAAAGCGGGAGTTAGTGAAAGATATTTACCATTTGGCTAACCTTGGAGTTCGTCTCTTGGACTCTGAGGATGTGGGTATGTTTTTGCATAAGGTGGTGCAGTTGTGTCTTGGTGCTGAAATAATAGAGAAACAAGTGTTGGATCTTTTCTTGATGAAGATGAAGGGTGATATAGGTAGGCAGAAGGTCATGGCCTTCTAGATTAGTGGTGATGGTACCTTGCAGTACCAAAGAAAGTTATGTGTTCCCGATATAGATGGATTATGAGAGAGGATCTTCGCTGAGGCGTATGAGTTGCGCTATGCTATTCATCCTGGTTCGACAAAAATGTCTCATAACCTGAAAGAGATGTTCTGGTGGAACAACATAAAGCGGATGTGGGTAATTTTGTGGCTAAGTGCATGGTGTGCCAAAAAGTTAAAGTTGATCATATGAGGCCCGGAGTATTATATCAAGAGATTAAGTTACTTGTGAGGAAGTGGGAAGTGATCAATATGAATTTCGTTATCGGTCTTCCTCGGTCTCGAAATTAGTTTGACTCGATTTAGGTCATCGTGGATAGGATGACAAAGTCTGCTCACTTCTTGCTAGTGCGGACAATTTTTTTTGGTAGAGGATTATGCGAGGTTGTACCTCCATGAGATTGTGAAGTTGCACAGGTTACTTGTTTCGATCATCTCGGTTTATGGTATGCAGTTTTCATCGCACTTTTGGTGGTCGTTTTAGAAAGGTTTAGGGACCCAGGTGAGTCTTAGTACCTCTTTCCACAGTTGGATGGGCAAGCAGAAAGGATTATTCAGACATTGAAAGATATGCTTAGAGCTTACATGATTGACGATGGTGGTAGTTCGGTTGAGCATTTGCCTCTCATATAGCTTGCGTATAATAATAGCTACCACTCTAGCATTGGGATGGCTTCGTTTGAGGCCTTGTATGGTAGGAGGTGTAGGTCTCCTATTGGGTGGTTCGAGTTTGGTGAGGCAGAGATATTTGGTCAGAATTTGGTACACCAAGTCATGAAGAAGGTGAAGGTGATTCGAGATAGGCTTAAAGCTGCCCAAAGTCACCAAAAGTCCTATGCAGCTGTGATACATAGGAAGTTATAGTTTAAGATAGGGGATAGTGTGTTCTTGAAGATATCTCCCATGAAGGGAGTGATGCTGTTTGGGAAGAAGGGGAAGCTCAGTCCCCGGTATATTGGTTCGTACTTAGTTTTGAGAAGGGTTGGCAATATTGCATATGAATTGGAGATGCCTTCTAGCTTAAGCTCCATTCACCCAGTGTTCTATGTTTCTATGTTGAAGAAGTGTGTGGTTGATCCATCGCAGATTGTAACGATCAAGGATATTGGGATTTCAGATTCTCTGTCTTATGAGGAGGTCTCGATTGAGATCTTGGATCGGCAGGTTCATTGGTTGCAGACCAAGGACATAGCTTCTGTGAAGGTTCTTTAGAGGAACCACATGGTCGAAGAGGTTACTTGGGAAGCTAAAAAGGACATGAATTCCAAGTATCCATTTCTATTTTCCATTCTAGAAAATCGTGCTTAAGGTATGTGTTTGCTCTTAGCATCTTTATTTTATTGTCTTTATTTAAAGGTAGATAGTAAATTTCTTGGTAATCTATTTTTTGTCTTAAGGGTAAGAGTAGAAATGTTTGGGTGTTTAATCGTGCTAGTCACTACCTTGTTCCATCACTCGAGGATGAACGATCCAAATGGGGAAGAATTGAAACATCCTAGGTTTTGGCCCTTGAAAATTTTCAGAGCTTTGAGCTCACTGTCCTAGAAATGACTCACCATACGAGTCATATGGTGTGGGTACAAGTCATGTGACCTAAGTTTTTAAGTGCCCAGGGGGTGGTGATTAGGTTTCGATCTTGGTAACGGTTTGGTGGTACGAGTCATTAGGGGTAGTGACAGGTTGTTTGGTGAAACCTTTCTCAAATCAGTAATTTAGTGAATAGACTTAGCTTTAAGTATGAGGATAGGTTACAAGTGGTAAGGGTGAGACGTATATTGTCCAGTGTCCAATCCCTTTGGATTTGCCCTGGGTACAACTAGACCATACGACTTAGACCATACGAGTCGTATGGTCAGGTCACAATTAGGGGTCATGGAGTCGTATGGTGAACAGTGTATGGGTGTCCAACTCATTATTTTGGTGACGACTCAAAGGTACAAGTCGTATGTTGTGGTCACGGGTCACGGGAGTCGACTCGTAGCCACCTGTAATATTTTTACAATTTTAAGTTGGGGGCATTCTAGACATTTTTCCTTTTAACTCCCTTTGAGGCCACGACTTAAAACACCTTTTGGGACTTCATCAACACATTATTATCAATACAACACTCTTAAATTCTCTCTCAAACTCTTTCTTCAAGCAAAAGCTAGGGTTTCATCAAGATAATCAATTAAGGCTTTCAAGGTGGTTTCTCTCCATACTTCTTGGTTTCTAATGCATGTGTGTCTTTTCCCTCATTGTTATTTTACTAAATACGTGTATTTTAATGTATGATTTTCATGGTATTGTTATGGTTTGAAATAAGGTTGGGGGGTTTTGGATGTTCATGGTTGATTAATGTTTCTCATAATTTTAATTATGGTTTTTCTTATTTTAATTATGGTTTTGCACATGTGGATGCATGAGAATGGTGATTTAATTGAGGGTCATGGTTGAGCCCCAAATTAGATGGTTTTGGTTTTGATAATGGCAATGGCCTCAACCTGTTTGTGAAATTGTCAATGAGAATGATTTTTTCACATACTTTAACTATTCTTGGAACTCTTGCATTGCATTAATGGTAAATGGAACATGAATTGATTTTGGTTGGTTTCATATGGTTTTAGAAAGGCCTTGGTGGCCAAGGTTTGATTATAAATGGTTTTGGTTTAATTGAAAATAATGGAGTCTAATTTGATTTAATGATTTATATGGCATAAGGTAATGGACTTGCAAACTCTAATTTGGTATGATGATACCAATGGTTAATACCTAATTAAAAGACTCTTTAGTAAATGATTTGGTTATATGTTAAAATGTTAAATTGGGCTTAAAGGGGGTTGAGTAGCAAAGCCCTGGAAGGTGAAGGTCCCGAGGGGACCAACATTGAAAACTTATGTTTGCTGATATGAGGGTGAACTTGGTGGTCGTGTGCATAATGTCAAACTTTATATATTTTGGGGTGTACTAGTTATCCCAGTTTTTTTTCTCCGATCGTGCGGCTAACATGCATTGGGAACCTTTCAGCAGGGGAAGCTGAACCCATATAACCCATGGGTGGTTCTAGGACGACATAGCTACACAACCAAGGTTAAGGTTTTAAATGCATTATAAACCTTGTTCCCTATCCCGGCACGATATATATGTATATATGATATTGCATATGGTTATTTTATTTGATTTCGAATTGATGGCATTATCTTGTCTTTATCCCTCAGTTACATGCTAGCGTTTACCCTGCTAATCGTCTTCGAACGTTGTATCCCCACGCGATACAGAAATCGATCATCCTACCATTCATTATGCTCAGCGACTTGGATTTGGGGACAACTTTAAGTCAGATTGAAGTGGTGAGCTTCCATACTCCGGAAAACTCCATTTCATGCTATAGGCTTCATTTCATTTTTGTTATTTCTTTGATTTTAGTTTCAGCTATGGTCGAGGACATGTCCCGATCAGATGTTCTTTGATTCTGGTTAGAGGTTTTCTCGAACAACTATGGGAATGGACGATGTCGGTATTAGTGATAGCCTTGGTATTGCTATTGGCATTGGGATTGGAAATGGTTGATTAATTGGTTGTGGATTTCGACTTTGGTTTTAAGCTTACTATCATGTCTTTGGATTATTATTGTTTTATCTTGTTATAAGTTTGAAATTCATCCGACATGTGGTGTAGAGTGGTTAACGATGAGGTATTGGGGGTGGTCTCCGGTCCTGGTTGGACTTGAGATGCCCGACACGACTAGGTCCTAGTTCGGATCGTGTTACCCCTCCTCTCTCACCAATTTTTTTTAATGTTAAAATTTTGAAGAAAATTTTCTTATACCACCCCATCCCCCCACCCTCCCCCCCCCCCCCCCCCCCATACACACAAAAGAAAAATTATTTTTTTAGAAAAAATTTAAAACCTTTTTTCTTGCCTCAACCCCTACCCCTACCCCATACTTCACTAACCTTACCCCTAAATATTTTTTTTTAAAATTTAAATTTTTTCTTACCTTGCCCCTCTTTGTCATATTCGATTTTATTTTTTATTATTTTGTGCTAAATATATACAAATATTTTTAGAAAATATTTTTCTACTTATGTTACGAGCGTAAGAAAATAAGTAAGAAATAATTTATTTTCTTAGAAAATATTTTTTTGAATTCCATACCGAATACACCCATAGTATACACAAAAGATGCATTCAAACTTTGTACTTGTCGTTGGTGTCACGTCTCAAAACACCAAAAAGAAATAAAATTTGTTATTATTCAAAATGAATCTGGTTATATTTATTTTGATCTACTCTTTTATTGACTTTGTTAGAATTTACCTAAATTTAACAACTTAATATATTTATATGACATAATTTACAAAAAATTAGTAGGAAAAAATTATTATATTAATAATTATTGATAAATTTAATATTTATAATAATTAAGGATAATATAGTAAATTTAGCAGTTACAATACAAACCATACTGTTAAACCAAATAATAAAACTATCATTAAAAAATAATGAACAATATTACCCATTCAAATATTATATCATACAGTACTATGTATTATGAAATCATAACAAACCACTGTTCAAACAAAGTGTAAAAAGTGTGCAAAACGTAAGTACCTAAAAGCCAAAATATGGAGTAACTAAAAATAAAGAGGCCGCGGAAAACCCTAGCTCATAGCAATGCAAACGTGCCGCCGCTTCCTCTGAGCTAAATAAAATTGACTGAAGAACGCCAATTTGGAAAGAGATCTTTTTGCTGTGTATATTATTGGCGTAAAAAATTTACATCACATGAATACAGCCAAATTTTTTTTTTTTTTCATATACCTATCTTAAATTGCTAATTGAGCAAATAGCATCTAGTATAGTAATACTTTATGCAAGGAGATCTTTCCCATCTTATCCCTTGTCAATCGAATTCGTTGCATAAAGCTTAATACAATTTACATTTGTTGTGGTTTCCGTAAACAAAAATGACAAATATCACGTCTCAAAATTACTAAACTAACAACACATTTTTTTTTCTAAGTTATACTCAAATAAAAAATAAACATACTGTCTACCTTAAAGTCACTCGAACAAAAAACACATTTTTCATATTATAGACTTTAAAGGCAATTTGAGGTGACACCTTTTTGTACGTCTCACAATCATTCAAAGGAAAGTTTTAATTTTTATGCTCCCTCGTTCCAAGAGTTCTACTTTTCTTTTTAATCTATTTAAAAATAAATAATACTTTTTAATAATATTTTAATTTTAATTTTTTACATAACATATTTAGGATCACAAAATTAAAAAATATTTTAATATATTTAATATAATATTTAAGATTACAAGATTCAAAAATTTCTTTATTTTTTTTAATTTTATGTCAAATTATAAACATTCTTTTTAAAAACCGAGGGCAGTACATTTCTCTCAAGCCGCCCCCTCCCACCCCACCTTAACACACTCTTGTCAAATTCCTACTAGGTAAACTGTGGCAAAATCATCAAATTTACTAGCAAATCTTGAACTAATCGACTTTTAATTTTTTGCTTTTTTGCACATTTCTGTTATTTAATTTCCAGGGTTTATTTGGGAAAATCCCAGTGAATTTGTCGACTTTTCTTGAATTAATTTTAAGCAAAAAAAAATAAAAACTTGGTGGGGTTTGTAGAAAAAATGGCAGGTTGTTGTTCATCAGGTATAAGGTTGTCATCTCAATTTACATCACTGAAAAATGAAATCTTGATTACGGGGTCCAATAAAGATTCCAACTTTACATTTATTAAATGTCAAGATTTTGTGGGTAGGAACAAAATTGGGTTTTTGGTTTGTAAGAACAAGTCAAGATTCTTGATTAAGAGTTCATTGAATCAAGAGGGTAACTCAACATCTGGTGTTAGTGTAGAAACAGTGATAAAAGGGAATGATAGTGGTGTTTTTGATGTTGGTGTTGTTGATAATGGTGGCGACGGGGTAGGGGATTTGGCTGCTGGAATTGGTGGAAATGGGAAATACAATGGTGGTGGTGGTGGTGGTGGGGGCAGGGGCGGAGGAGGAGGAGGAGGGGATAATGGAGGGGGTGATGAGGAAGACGAGGAATTTGGGCCATTATTGAAGTTTGAGGATGTGATAAGGGAGGCAGAAGCTCGCGGGGCGAAGCTTCCTGCTGATATTATTGAGGCTGCAAAGAGTGTTGGTATAAGAAAGCTACTTTTGATGAGATATTTGGACTTGCAGGTAAAATATGAGTAGGTGAAAGTGCTTAGCGTGTTTCTTGATCATGTACCTTTTGATTGTTTCTTTGATTGAGAACTTGTGTTTATGTGAATGTAGGGATCAGCTTGGCTTGGCGCTGCAATGAGATCAAGCGCTATGCTGCGGAACAGAATGTTGGCTGATCCATCATTTCTTTTCAAAGTTGGAACTGAGGTTTGTGTTAAGCTTGATTTTGATATTGCTGTTTTGGAAATAGCTCATTGAGCTGTAATATTGTAGAAATAGTTGCTTTTGAGCTACTGCTATTAGTGTGCATCGTGTTGTGTCTGCGATTCTGTTTGCTTATCTTGCGGCTTGGAGCAATTAGTAATTCCAGTTGTATAAGCATGATAAAATTGCATTACACGTGGTGAATTCCTATGGACCTTGAAATCACTTGTACGGTTGTGGCACCTTACCTACTGTTCATGGTAATTTCTGCTTCGTCATGATGTTTATAGTTGATATGCTTTTCAACATTGAATTCACGGGTTGCGTTGGTTCTGTGATGTAGATAGTTATTGATACAACTTGTGCAACAGTTGCGGAAGTTCAAAAGAGGGGCAAAGATTTTTGGGCAGAATTTGAATTGTATGCTGCAGATATGTTGGTTGGGGTTGCTGTCAATGTAGCCCTAGTTGGGTTGCTAGCACCATATGCTCGAATTGGGCAACCATCTGTATCTCAAGGGTTTGTTGGTCGCTTTCAGAGAGCTTATGGAGCACTTCCAAGCAGGTTTTGACTTGTCTGGGCCCTGTGATATTATCGCATTAAACTTGAGTACTATTTAGAAAATTCTCACTCCAATTACTCATCTGCTGCAGTGTATTTGAGGCTGAAAGGCCAGGGTGTAGATTTACGTTGAATCAGAGAATTGCTGCTTATTTTTATAAGGTAAAACTTGCATAATTGAAGTATATGCTATAAATGGGTTGCAGTATCTCTATATGCATATGTCATTCCTGTTCGTAATAGTTGTTCTCATAAATGCATTCCATTGTGTAACTTACAGTTCTTCATATTTATTTAGGGCATTTTATATGGATTCGTCGGGTTTGGATGTGGTATCATTGGCCAAGGAATTGCAAATATGATAATGACTGCCAAGCGGTTTGTTGCTCTCTGATATCACTAATACAACTATTGTCACTATTATTCTGATATCACTAATCTACTTCTTTAGAGGTAGTGGTATGGACTGCGTACATTCTACCCTCCCCAGACCCCACTAGGTGGGAATATACTGGGTTTGTTGTTGTTGTTGTTGTTTGATGCTGCTTGAAGATATTTCTGTTAAATTTCTGACTTACTCCCTGGATTTGAACTTGGTATTCATTGTGAACCAATACTCATACTAATGGAGAATGGAGATTCAATATGTCCCAGAATTCTTCATATAGAGACTCAAAACCCCAATACGTGATTAGTCTTCCACTTCTCCATTTAGATATCTAATTTGAGTGTCATGATATTAAATTTGTCATAACCTTCTCATAAAAAGGATATTAAAATTTTGGTTGCTTTTTTCATAAGCTAGTTCTAATGCTTGACATACTAGGATTAAGGAGCTAACTCTTGGCATGAAATCATTGCCTCTCTTTCGTCACATGTTCTTTGATGGCTATCTTGCCATTCTCTGGTTTTGTTTGCAAAAATGAGAGCTGTGGATGTGTAAGCGGCAATGGTTATACAATTCAGAGGAGGAAAATGATGTTTAAGGAGAGGGGACAGGAGCAAAGTGATGGTAGGTAGATTCAAAATGGTATAGGTAAACTCTCTTTTATTTTGTCACGGAGAAGGGTAGGTCATCTGGTTCCAAGAAATGAGAGGCTGTGGAGATGTTTAAAAGATACAATGTTAATTTCAGGTGAAAGTAAAAATTAAAAACAAAAGCATAAGTTTCAGCTGTGTTAAGCTTTGAAATACTTTCTGTTGTAATACATCACAAAAGCTATTTTGTTTAAGACAATTTCTAACCTTTTATTTTCTGAAAGAGTAGAGAACCGTTGCTATCTTTTGTTGACATCTAAAGTTACTTTGGATCAAATTTAGAAGCTCTGCGTTGTCAAACCTTAGTTGTGATAGGCCCCAACTCCAGCGCTAGAAAGTTTTGAAAATAAGAGGTATTGATAAGGTTGCATGAAGACCGGATTAGGGAACTAGTAGTGTTGGAGCACTTTGAAAGTGATAGACGCCCAAGCAAGGAAGATCAGGGACATTAAGTTTGCTAAATTTCTACTTAGTAAAAAGAAAAAAAAATGTCTAATTTCAAATTTAAAACATCGAGCAAGGGATATATTCACAAATTATAATACGGATGCTTCAGAAAAGGGATGTACTGGGACAAGAGTATTGTTGAAGTATAAAGACGTTTGAATTGATTACCTTTTGCTTCGCAGCTGAGCTTGTGGCTGAATAATGATAAGTTGCATTTGACCTGGGAAAGATGAAAGTATATGTAAACAGGGAGGGATAGGGATGTGCTGACAAATGCTAAAAAGGGCAAAGGAAGAACAAGGCTTTCCTCAGACAAGATAAGCAAGTAGCTGGATAGGGCTGTAGAGCCGCTGAAGCAAGCCCATGGTGCTTTGATTTTTTTTTTTTAATCAAGACCATGGTGCTTTGATAGGGAAGAAGGAATTTAATCAACTGTAAATCTGGATGGTGTGAAAAACACTGGAGTTCAAATGAAGGATCTTAGAACAATTATTTTTCCATCATAGACAAGTACATATTAAATGCAAGTTTCAATGGTCATGAGCCCCATGCAAGACCAAAGGAAACCTGTTGATGCGACTAAGGATATGCCTAATAGGTCAAGCCGTTGTCTAAACAGGGATACACGGGAAACTAACTAATAGCTAGAGTTTCATGTAAGAGACCAAGGCCTATATCTGTCTCCACGTGCTGCCCTGGCAAATTTAGGATGTTGCGTGAACAACATTGGTGAAACTAGCCCTGTAAGAATATTTGCAAAGAAAGGATTTTTAAGGTTTGATGGCATAGAGGAGGAAATGATAAGATTGTGGGGGTACCAACACCATGTGACTATCAAGTGAAGGCTGGGCGTGAAAAACAAAACCTTTCCGTCAGTAAGTAAAGGATGGCTGCTTAAAGAGGCGGTAAGGTTGTACAGTTGATGAGATAGGAGCTCAAAAGAGGAGCATGAAGCATCATTTTCTTCGGGTTTTCTTTGAAGGAAGAATTTAACAGTGGATAGACTGGGTGCCCTCGTTTTGCAACTCCGCTAAACTACTATTTGAGTGATGGTGCAAACATCAGTATTAATTGCTTAAAAAAGCAAACTAGAGTGCCCAAGAGTGTGACCTAGTTGGCAATGAAGTGGTTGGAGAACCATGAGATCTCAGGTTTGAATCTCAGCGGAGGCAAAAATACTGCGCAGATGATTTCTTCTCATCTATCAAGCCTTGGTGAGAAGTAAGAGGCGCCGGCTGGAATAGTCGAGGTGCATAATCTGGCCTAGATACCACCGTCATTTAAAAATAAAGTAAACCAGGAAAGAAGTGACTTTAGTATCATTCAGTACCTTGTACTAGGTCTTAAGTTTCGACTACTATTTCACTTCTTATTATAGAATTGCCTTCTACTGCTTTCAACGCAACTCTTGATCATGATAATGATAAAAATGTATTTTATCTAGTCTTTCTATGGTGTCTAGTTTACTACTACTGATGGAACAGCATTCCGACAGCACGGAACTAAAAAGATACATTAGATTGGTCAGTTAGTCATACTAGCCTTATGTGTTGTAATGTTCTTCTGAGTTATATCATAACTATGAAAGGATCAAGAAATCAGACTGGCTGATGATATTAAATGGAAAATACATGAATATCAAAAGTAAAACTTGAAAGCTAAGTTTTTAAGGAATATTTGTTCGGCACAAGTTCTTTTTAATCAGTCTGTTATGTTCTTCTTTTCATGCTTGTACCCCAGAGGTTGAGGGGAGTCCAATGCAGATTTTCTTTCTTGCACATAATGTGTAGCGTGACAATTTGATGCATGAGTCCGTAGGTGCTCTTGTTGTTGATCAAAGTAGATATTATACTTTGTTTAAGGTGTTTATGTTTGCCCTTTCTTTTTAACATTTTTGTTCATCAGGAGCATCAAGAAATCAGAGGACGATGTTCCTGTTCCTCCTCTTGTAAAGAGTGCATTACTTTGGGGTATGTTTTCACTTAATTCCTATAAGTTCCCGCTTTTGATAATGAAGTTCGTAAAGCAAATGATTTCCAAACTCTTTTCTGATGCCTGTTTATCTCTTTTGTTGCAATTCTTGTCTGTTATAGTATTTGTTATGTTGAAATGCTTTCTGATGCCTGTTTATGTCTTTTGTTGCAATTCTTGTTTGTTATAATACTTGTTACTTTGAAATGCTGAAGTACTTCCACTGAGACCATCTTCTGGTTATTCAATGATTTCCTGCATCATCTAGCATTTTTTTTTCAACAAAATGAATCAAGTCAATGATGCTATTGCATGAGACGATGTAGTAGTACAGAATGTGCAGTATTTGTTAGTGGGATTTTTGTTATCTGCTCTAGGGTACTGTTCCGCCATATAGCATGTGTAAATGAAAGGCTCAATTATGTCATTGAACATTCAAAGCTGAGTGTGATGAAGCGATCAAGTAAATGAGAGATCACATGTTCCAAATTTACTTTCTGTTACATCTGTTAAAGGTTGAACCTTTGGTTTGTACATTCCACTTCCTATCTTGTCACTTTAAATTGCATATTCTACTCAAGTGTTTGTGAATCATTCTTCATTTCTGCTTTCTTTGTGCATCGTCATTGCTAGCTACATTTTTTCTTTAGACTCCATCTTGCCTGCCTGCCGGCTCTGATTTGATTAACATATATGTTTTGTGTAGGTGTTTTCCTTGGAGTTTCTTCAAACACCAGGTTACAGGTCGTGACTGGATTAGAACGTCTGGTGGAATCTTCTCCTGTGGGAAAGCAGTTTCCGCCTGTTGCAATGGCATTCACAGTTGGTGTGCGATTTGCCAACAATGTATATGCTGGAATGCAGTTTGTGGACTGGGCGAGGTGGAGTGGTGTGCAGTAACTATATCTTCATGTCTTTTCTCTTTCGGCAGTTCTCAAGGGGGTCATCAGTGGTTCTTCATTCAACACCAATACCTTAGGGTTATGGATGGAGGCGACTTATCACTAAGCCAACTCGTTGTCACTTGTTTGTGATTCTAGTTCAATAATTCCATCTTTGTTGTATTCTAGTAGATGATTTGAGTTTTCGTTACACCATTAACAAAGAAACATGTTTGTCTCTAGAAACATGTGATGTGTGAGTTAGAGACATGTCACGAGTTCGAACCATAAAAGGCAAGTGGAGAAGGATGGGCCCTAATATCATTGAGTTTCAAATCATGAAGGGTGACTGCAGCAGAATTTGGAATTTATTCCCCCTTTTCCATGGGCTTCTATGAAATTGAAATAAAGCAGAAAATGGTCCTCTTTATGTAGTGAAAAATATTTTGGAATGTACTACTTCAACATACTCTGTAATCTTACGAGGAGTCTGAGGAGGATAGTGTGCATGTAGACTTAACTCCTATATTACGAAGATAGAAAGATTGTTTTCAATAGATTCTTGGTACAAAATAATGTAAATAAATATTTTTATTAGAAATGGAATGGAGGAGGAAAAAGCATCCTAGGCCAATTCTAAAACGCATAGGATGTTGAACTAGCTCAATGTTCTGGTGAAGTGGTTTCGTGGATTCTTGTACTTGGTATTGTTTGTAAAGTGGATACTCCTACTTATACATTTGTTATCTGGACCCTTGAATTCATTTAAAATCAATTTTTTAAAACCTTTTTTTGACCTGACATCCTATGTGGTTGGGACCACATAGAAGTGTGTATTTTAAACTCCAAACGCGCATCGCGCCCAAAATAAAGGGTCTAGCGGTCCCAAAAGGGCATTTATAAGCCCTTGATCGGCTCCTTCCTCATTTGCTTCCTACACCATTGTTGGAGCAATTTAAGTTTTTTTCCTTTCTTCTTCTTCTCTATTTTCTCTCTCTAAGTTCTTGTACCTTAATTTTCTTTCTTGTTGTGTTTTTTTGCTGTGCCTTAATTTTTAGTTCATTTTTTTCTGTAATTTTTCGTAACATCACAACAATTGGGGTTTGTTATTGTGGGCTTTATGTTGAACTTAAGATGTCAAGAACACTAACTAATCTCGAAAGAATGTTTTGGGGCTGTCAAAAATATAAAGTTGGTAATGGTTGTGGATTCTTTCAATGGGTTGATGCAAATGAACAATACTACGTAAACAATCCATCAACAAATTCAAAGCAAAGAAACAAAGACAGACATAGAAGGCAACGAAGACAAGAAGGGCTGGGAAGAAATGGAAGGTATGGAAGACATGAGAGATCAAGCACTAGAATTAATATCACTGTTATCATTATTGTTGTCATTTGGTTTCTATCTGTTGTATTTAAGATTGCTTGATAATTGTAGTTGTAATGTGCAATGATAATGAAATTGAAATTTAATGACAAACACTATTTTGCCAGCATAGAAATCTTCAATATATAATGTCTTAACAAGAGTTGACATAAAAAAGCTTGTCTTAACAACATCTTTAATGAGAAATGCAATAGAAGTCATAAAACACTTGTCTTAACAACACTTGAGATCAATTGAAATAAAAAACTAGCAATACAGAAAAAGAATTCTACTATTATGTGTCTTGAGTGCTTGGTGTGGATTGATTCTTGCTAGCTTGAGTGCTTGATGTGACTTGAGCGGTTGTAGAAGATTTTTCCTTTGATCTTTTGGAACTCTGTTCTTGTAGTTGTCTTTGAGTTATTGCAGCTCCACCTTTCCACCTTAGTCCATTTGATTTAAAACGCAAGTCAATATTGGTTGGAATTGAACTAATAAGTGTTGGACTATGTAACACTCTATCAGTATTTTCAGACTGAAAAATAAAAAAATCAGTTTAAGATACACTAATTAATACCAGTTAAATACAATTAGATGATAGAAAACTTACCCTCTGCATTACACTGCCACTTGGTTTAAATAGCACACCAAAACCACCTATTTTTGCCTTCTTTTGTTTTAGTCTTTTATGTGCAGGATTTGTACCACCTCTTAAAGCTGTACTAGTCTTCCTCTTTTGGGAACCAACACTACTAGTAGACTGCTGAGTTGTAGATTGTGTAGCATTATCACTTACTGCAGAAGTGGTTGCAGGCATCACAACAGCTGCAGGTCTTATATCAGTTGTGGAGGCAGTTGCATGCCTCACACCACCAAATGATGCAGCATTTGCAGGCCGTCTTTTGCTTGATGTAGCATTTGCAGGCATGTCAACACCTACTGAAGCATTTGTAGGTCTCTCAGCAACAACTGAAGTACTAGTGTTGGGTTGCATACTTAGTTGACTGCTATAGCTACCAATGAAATTTTTTTTCTACAAAAAATATGTAAAGGTCAAAAACACATTCAAAAAGCGTAAAATTCATCAATAAGAAAATATTTAGTTTACCAAAGTTGGACATCCTTTCTTGTTGTGTCCAATAGACTTGCACATAAAACATGTCATTTTTCTTCCCTTTCTTGTAGCTTTCCAAACTTTTTCTTAACAGGCTCATCCTTAGCTTTCTTTCTATTTTTACTTGGCCTTCCTGATATGACAGTAATCTCAGGTGGCTTAATTATTGGTCTTGTGCTTCTTGGTCACATCTTCCTGTTTGGCATTGGTTGAATATACTTATCATATGCCTTTAGGTATGTTTTCCTTTCATACTAGTGATCAACAAATAACTATATTTCATTTCTTGTAATGCATTACAGCAATTGCATGTGCACAAGAAATTTTCGTTAGTTGCCATGACCTACAACTACATTGCTTCTTCTTCACAATAACAACATATGTATATGGTGGATCACCAACCTCAAAGTCAAAATCACCATTAAACCTCACCTCACACTTGACTGCATATTCACCATTCTCTGCAAGAACTTCCATGGCCATTGGTGATACATCACTGATCCATCTTTCTAAAGACTCTCTCATTTGATTCATCATTTCCATGACTTTGCATCTTATTTCCTTCAATATAGTTATAATTGTTTTGAACCTAGCGCCTAGAATTCAATTATTGAAAGTCTCACACATGTTGTTCTCAACTACATCACACCTGCTATGGTCTTTAAAAAAAGCTCTACACCATGCTTGTTTATTGTACTTGAGCAAATATTTCACAATTCCATCACCCAACTCACTCATTTCATTAAGTTTCAGTTGGAAATACACTTCAAATGATGCCTTTGCAACCTACCAAAATTTTTTCCTCTTTTTTTCACCTCTCTAAACCTACTTTTAGTTGACCCCACATATGTCTAGCACATCATCTATGCTCAACATTTGGTAGTAGATTAGTAAGTGCCAAATGAAGACCCTATCAAATCATGTAAAATAGTAGTTAAACATTAATTACTGTAACAAATTGGAAAAAAATAACTGAAAAATATAAAACTTCATACCTTCTACATATCAAACATCATTGTCAAGCCTTCACCTCCATTTTCTTTTAGTTCCAAATCATGGGTGATGCTCCTAAGAAACCAAGACTATGTGTCCTTGGTTTCTTTATCAACTACTTCCTATGCTACATGATACATTTGATTATTTCCATCTTTGAAAATACAAGACAACAAGATACCTTTACATACACCCTTAAGAAAGGCACCATCTAAATCAATTATTCTTCTATAACCATAAATGTCTATATACACCTTTTTTCCTGAAATTAAATTCTTGGATGTCCTAATAGATACAGTGGTACTAGGATTGGTAGTCCTCAACCGTTCAATATAATCATACAACCTAGTAAAATTTTTCATGAAATCATCAAAATATTCATTCATAACTCTGATTTTGCCGTTCTACGAGTTGTTTTACTAACATACAACCCATAGTTCTTTCTTAAAAGAGCTTGAATCTGATGCAATTTTATTGAAGGATCACTCATAATCTTGTCCTCGTATGCTTACTAATCCACCAAGGGTTACAAAACTTATTTTTTTGTCCTTTTAGAACACTTATGGACAGAAAAGTAAGTCTTCACACTAAAATTTCCTGTGTTATCAGCACTTTCAAGAATAACCCAAGGACAACTCTTATGATTACACTTTACCATTACCTTTCCTTCTCATTAGGTTTTAACTTAAGGTTCACACCTTTTTGAATAGAGTAAGTCTGCAGTGCCTGTCTAAACTCAACATAATTTAAAAAATTCATATACAATTGAAAAAATACCTTCTTTGCAGTTTTATCAAAGTAGATCTTGGAAGATGAAGTTCTAGGTGGTGGATCTACTACTTCATCATCATCAACAGGATCTCCTTCCTCTTCACTAATGTCATTACCTGGATCTGAACTATAAAAATAAGGGTCATCCCTACCCAATTTACCTTCATATCTAGCCCCATTGTTCTTACAAATTTCCTCAAAACCAACATATATACTTACTGGTCTAGATGGTATCTCATCTAGATTCATCCTATCAGCCTTTTGTTTTATTTGTTTTTCAATATTACACTGCCTAGCTTAAAGCAACTCTTCATCAAAATTACTCAAATCTTCAATGTTTTCATTAACATCATAAAGTGAATCACCATCAGGATCACTGATATCTAAATTTGCTTCAAAATCAGATGTTTGAAGATGGTATGTAGAGAAATTATTAACTTGACCTTCCTGTAATTCTTCTAAAGAAACCTTAGCTTTTTCTTTGTCTGCCCTAGGAGGTTGATTTTTATTTAAGTACTCATTTTCAATGGTTGAGGTGAAGACACATCAACCCTATCAGTTTTCAAAGGGGCTGTCACATCACCATTACAAAGTAGTAATAATGGTGGAGTAGCTACCACATCAGCACTAGAAACACTAGATTTCTCTATTTCCAAGGCTAATTTTCTTGCAATTTCAATCTCATTTTCATCATCTACAACCAAAGATTCACTAATTTAGTGAACAACATATACATCAACAATATCTCCAGTTTTGAAACTGTCGATAAATCTAAAAACATCAGCATCACTATTTAACATGTAATAACAACCTTTTTTGTTGACTCTACACCTAAAGGTTTCAACCTTTGCACACCTAATTCTAGTGCTAAGTTATGAAACAACATTATATGAAGCTCATCTACATCTACTCTAATTTTTTCAAAATCACAAACCCCATTTGCATACCTTAGAATAAAGTCTGACAAAAAGCACCCTCCATGGGTGAATTGAAGTGTCACTATTGTATCCATTAGTTACAAAATATGTACAATGACAAGATAATATATACAATTAGTCAATTATGCAAAAAGCCCTGATTTTTAAAGAAACATAAATGAAAAAAACTCAATTTTGATTTCACCAAAAAACCCCTAAATCTTATCGAAATCACAAAGTATGCTATTGAAGACACAAAACTTCTACATATATGTCTAATAGAAGCATTAAACACATACAAAAAAAAAAAAGTAAAACCCTCAAAATTTTCTGTCTCAATTTCAATTTTACCCAAAAAATCCTAAAATCTAATCAAAATAACAAAACATGCCATTGAAGGTATAAAACCGTTATATATAGTGTAATAGAAGCATTAAACACGAAAAATATAAAAGCCCCAAAAAAATTAGCACAATTATCATTTTACGAAAAAAATTCTAAATTCTAATCATTACAAAATATGCCATTGAAGACATATCACTACTACATATACTACCTACAACACCATTAGACAAAACACAGAGCAAAAACCCCTAAAAAATTAAAGCAAAAAATCGGGAATCACAAAAATCCCTAAAATCTCTAAAACGAACTCCATTAACTCAAACAAAAGCTTGAAACAAACTCCAAAATATTATAACTACCACAAAAGTTTAAACACTTACACTGATTGCAACAACCATCCACAACAATCGAGCAAAAATCAGTGAATTTCGTGAAAAATTGAAGTAGGAATGAAGTGACGAAGTGTAAGGGTCTGAAATGCCCTAAAAATTGATTTCCCTTAAGTACTTATATCCTGTACACATAATTTCATACGTGAAAATTATTTTAAAAACTTTTAATGATGTATTTGCGATTGTGCAACACGTTCAGATTAATAGACCGAAAAGAGTTTAAAAAATTAGTTTTAAATGGGTTCAAGGGTCCAGATGACAAATGTATAAGTAAGAGTATCCACTTTACAAACTCGACCAAGTACAGGGATCCATCGAGCTATTTTTCCCAACGTTCTCGTAAAAAGATAAGCCAATGTGCAACGAATACGTTTTAAAAGTGTGTATATATTTAGAAGCTACATTCAAATATACAATTTCTAAAAAATTTGGAAACAATTTATAATTTAGAAACTACTAAAAAAGTACTTATGAATCATAAAAATTAATAATTTAAACTATTAAAAATGAATATAAATAAATCGTAACAATTTTTTTTATTTGACTTTAAAAATTTAAATTATGTCATATAAATTGTAACATATGAAGGAATACCGAAGATACAAAACACATATTGTGCTCTCTATGTTCCATATTAGTTGGTCTTTTTTTTTAATACGCATACTAAGAAATTATAGATAAAAAAGTAATTTTACGAATTGACTCCTTAAAATACTTCTTGTGAACTTTACAAACAAGTGTGAATATTTTTAAGAAAAATTTCATTAATGCTTTTTTAATTTAAAAAGGTGGACAAGTAATAACTAGTTTTGATAAAATGACAAATTAATATGAGGAGGAAGTAGGAGTGAATTTCCTAAATAATCATTCAAGTTTTGAGAATTTCCTTCAAATATCATTTATGTTTCATTTAGAACTATAATATCACTCTTTTCCTCAAAAAATACTAAACACTTCAAAAATATTCTTCTCTCTTAGTTGGCATGCCATGTCTATAAAATCACATTTTTTTAAAAAAAAATAAAATATTTAATTTATCAAACTCATTTAATCAAAATTATAATTTTTTTTAATAAAATGCATTAGTTTAATTTTCATGCTTAGGAATTCTTTACTACACTTAATCTTTACTATGTTATTTTACATGAAAATTAAAATCTCTAGATAACTTATCTATTTTAGTGATATTATTTTCTTTAGAAAACGATCGATCTTTGTGGACAATTATATATAAAAAACTAAATGATCATCTAGAAAGATAACTCTAGAAAAAAAAAAAAGTATATATACCTAAGTATGAAAATTTCTTCTTTATAAATTAATGTATAATTTTTTAAAAAATAAGATTATAATTTTGGTTAAATGAGTTCGATGAGTTAACATGCTTATTTTTTTTAAATAATGATCTACTGATATGACACGCTAATTAGAAGAGGAGGAGACTTTTGAGGTATTTAGTGATTTTTTGAGAAACGTATTGATAATTGAGTGATATTATTGTTTTAGAAAAAATAAAAGTGATTTTTATAAGCGACTCCAAAAATATGCATAACAATTCAAGAAAATAACTTTAGAAAAAAAATAAAAGTTTAAGTAATGATAAAAGATTTTTAAGCATGGAAATTCCTTCTTAATAAATTAATGTATATTTTTTAAAGAAAAAAATAAGAATATAATTTGGACTAAATAAGTTTTGATGAGTTATAAATCTATTATCAAAATAAATAAATTTAATGACATGACATACCAATTAGAAGAGAAAGAGACATATGATATATATGTGTGTGTGTGTGTGTGAGAGAGAGAGAGAGAGAGAGAATAATACTAATAGTTGAGTCATATTATTATCTCTACAACAACAACATACCCAGTGTATTCCCACATAGTGGAATCTGGGAGGATAAAAAGTATACGCACATACCACTACATCAGGTGAAGTACAGAGGTTGTTTTCGATAAACCCCTGGCTCAGGACAGATAACAGTATAACAAACATCAAAACATCAAAGCATATAAACTAATACAGTATGCAAAATAAACTAACAGTGCTGCTAATACATGAAACAATACAATCCCAAAACAATATTATAAACTATCTATTCAAAATCATAGACATCACTCAAACACCCCAAACAAAAAACTCGAGACGCAAATAAAGTACCCTTCCCTACCTATTGTCACAGTCACACTCATACCCCCTAATCCTCTACCCTAATACGCATTCTCCACACCTTTCTATCAAGGGTCATATCCTCGGTAAGCTGTAACTGCTCTATATTATTATATCTAAAAAATAAAAGTAATATTTGTTGACAATTCAAAAAATATGAGTGATCATTCAGAATTATAACCCTTGAAAAATATATTTCAAGTTTTAGTACCGATAAAAAAAATTTAAGTATAAAAAATTATTTTTAATTATAAAAAATTATTTTTAATAAACTAATGCATTTTTTCATAAATAAAAGAGAATATATATTATATTTTGATTAAGTGAGTTTGATGAGTTAAATAAATTTTGTATTTTTAAAAAAGAAATTTTAGTGACATGGCATGCCAATTAAAAAGAAGAAGACTTTTGAGGTATGTAATATTTTTTGAGGAAAAAAGTAATATATAATTGAGTGATATTATGGTTCTAAACGAAACATAAGTGATATTTGAAGAAATTTTTTTAAACTTGAGTGATCGGAGGGAATTCACTCGAGGAAGTAGTAATGTGATTAACTATGGTAGGTAGGGAATAGGTACCATAAGTAATGTGATGTGCAGGAGTGCTGATTATAGAGGGAATATCGATAGGGTAACACACACTGATGCTCCGGTGATGTGTGCAATAAGAGAGAGAGTGAATGGTTGCCACTGATAGGGGGAATATTGGTATATGTGTGGATACAATTGCTCAAATTTCAGGATGAATTTTGATACTTTGTGAACAAGATTTGTCATCATCAAAAAGGCGAAAAATTATTGTCTCATGTTTTGATGATGACTAGAAGATACTAGAGCACCAGTTTCTTTGCATACTTTGTCTAGGTACAACTATCACATCTCTGCACAATTTTGTCTGTTAGTGCAATAACTGTGCAGGTGTAATAGTGTACCAGAATGGACACCTAGTCCAATCAAAATTCCATCACTCATTTACACACCACTGTAAATACAAAGAGATGTTTCTCCCTCAATAATTTTTACAAATTAGAAGAATTTCTTGGTGGAGGCGAAAACTTTCAGAGCTCAAGTTCTAAATCTTTTCTGCTTATAGTTAGGGTTCTTGAGTCTTGCTTTGTAATAAATTTACTCGATATATAAGGGTAAAACTGCTTTATTTTTGTTGAGTTTCTTCGGTAGAGTTATCTAAGATATCGGTTAGAGTTAATCGATATTAAAAGTACAAATGACAAAGTTGTCACGAGGTGGTTGTAGTAGAGCTATTACAACTTGAAGAACTTAGAGTTAAATTCTAATGGAGTCAGTAATCAAGATGAGTTTTGATTGTTAGAGTTTGAGAGTTTGTGAGTGCAGTGCATATCATAATTTTTTCCCCTTGAGTAAGAAGATTTCCACGTAAAATTGTGGTTCTTTTAATTTTTGCATTTTCATGTGTACCCCTCGTTTCAACATAATAAATGAGGAACTAATTATTATTTCGGATACACAATCTGTATGTTTTACACAAATACTTTAATACAAGTTCAAGACTATATCAAGAACACCGATGAAGTTTTAACACATTCAACACAAGTTCTACAAGAACTATCAAAGAAATATGTTATTTAAAGAAATAAGATGAAGAAGAAATAGAACCAAGTTCTCCGATTTCACGGAGTGTCTTAAGAAATTAATTTTTCTCTAGTACCCGAGGTTGTGAAATTTTTCTCCCATGTAAAATGGCTCACAATTTGAATGTGGCGGTACCTCAAATATTCAGATTCTTCGAACACACTCAACAACAGATGATCACAAAGAGTTTTTAGAAGTAGAAGAGAATTTTTCAATCCTTAAATTTTTGTGTGTACCTGTGGAAAAAATACAGGTAATTATAGCCATCAAGTTTCCCTTCGGAAAAGAAGCAATGGTTCATCGGAAAGATGTATCACTTTGAAATAGTCATGTCTGTTTATTCCGAAATAGTGTCTATTTTCTGAAAAGTCACATACGATTGAACAACCACCCCTTTTCAAAAATAGTGTGTCATTTTCTTGAAGGGTTGCGTCCCTTTCAAGTAACGTTTCTGCATTTCTGCATGGCGTTTTATGGGGAAAAAATATTTTTTATTTTTTCTTTGGATTTTTTCGGATTAATAAATTCTACATTTTTTTTCAAGTTTCAAATAAACTTTGTCTAAAAAATTAATCTCATCAATCGATCATTTGACAAATTCAAATACAAGTCCAAATCCAAATCTAAATCCATATCTGAAGCCGAGCGAGCGATGACGGTGACGCGAAGCGCCTCTTGGATCTTCTCATACTATCCACTTGAAGGTGTGTTTCTTAGTGAGAATACATGAAAGTTGTTTTCTCCCACCAATATTGGAGAAGTAGACTTTCCTTAAGTGAGTACAGTTTCCCTCCAAGACTTTTTATTCATTTTCCATTCACACCAATTGAACCCAACAATCCCCTACGTGAATGGAAAATGGCTAATCTTTATAAAACTTTATGGACAAGTATGTGATCAACAAGCAAAGACTAATTGTATCTGGATAAGTGAATTTTCCTTTGAATTTTCTGTAGTGAACATGCATCGGATGCACTTGGTCAATCAGTAGATTTAATATCCTTGAACCGTTGAGCTTTAATGTACACATAAACAATACATGTCACACAACCAACCTTTTACCTTTTATGATTCTCACGGTTTTGTTCATTTCAGCCATGAGCAGGTCTTGGTTTCATGAGAGCTTAGAGAATAGGCCTTTACTAAAATTCTCCTTGAAGCGGCTTCTATTTCACCCTCACATAGGAGATTTCTAAAAGTTCAATCTTATAAATTAAACTATTTGGTCAAATCTTCCAGATTTAGATATTCATTAAAAGACTTCACAGCATAAGCCTTATCCTTGCTTACTAAAT
This sequence comes from Capsicum annuum, assembly GCF_002878395.1. Classification (NCBI taxonomy): domain Eukaryota; kingdom Viridiplantae; phylum Streptophyta; class Magnoliopsida; order Solanales; family Solanaceae; genus Capsicum; species Capsicum annuum. The sequence goes on from NC_061119.1 coordinate 41,053,516, forward strand.
ATTGTCTACATCATGAGAATGGGTTGGGTATATTGACAATGTTGAACCTGTCAGACATAACTTTGTTTGATCTCCTTTAATCTAGCTCTTGGGATCTCTAGTCTGCTAGGTCGAGTTACCACCATGCTGACTTGTCCTAGGCCGTAAACCCATTCCCTTTGATGTTCTCTTAACTCCCTCTCTAGATAGGTCTTTTGTAAGTGGATCCGACACATTATCCTTAGATTTCACATAGTTAATAGTGATAATTCCATTAGAGAGTATTTCTATAACGGTATTATGTCTTCGTCTTATATGATGAGATTTATTGTTATACATCATGCTTCCTGCCCTACCTATCGCCGCTTGGCTATCACAGTGTATTCATACTGGTGCCAATGGTTTGGGCTAAGAAGGAATATCTTTTAAGAAATTTCAGATCCATTCAGCTTTATCTAATGTGATAAATTTTGATTCCATTGTAGAGAGAATAATACATGTCTGTTTGGCCGATTTTCAAGAGACTAATCCTTCACCTATAGTAAATACATATTCTGAATAGTCATTTTTTCTTTGGATTTTTTTGGATTAATAAATTTCACTTGTTTTTCCAAGTTTTAAATAAATTGCCTTAAAAGTTAATCTCATCGATCGACCATTTTTCAAATCCATTTCCAATTATAAAGCCAAAACCAAAGCTGAAGTCGAGCCGAGCGAGCGACGACGACGACAGGAGGCACCTCTTACCTCACTATCCACTTGAAGGTGTATTTCTTAATAAGAACACACAAAAGTTGCTTTCTCTCACCCATGCAGGAGAAATATACTTTTCTTAAGTGAGTACACTTTTCCTCCAAGACTTTTCCTACTTTTTTTATTCACAATAATTGAACTCAACAATCCCCCACATGAATGGGAAATGGTTACTCTTTATAAAACTTTACGGACAAGTATATGATCAAAAAGAAAAGACTAATTGCATCTAGATAAGTGGGTTTCGCGTTGAACTTTTCATAGTGAACATGCATCAAATACACTCTCTCAATCGGTAGATTTGATATCTTTGAACCATCGAGCTTTAATATACACCTAGACAACACATGTCACATAACCAACATTTTAGAGTTTATGGTTCTCACGGTTTTGTTCGTTTCATCCATGAACATGCCCTGGTTTCATGAGAGCTTAGAGAATAGGCCTTTACTAACATTTTCCTTGAAGCGAATTCCACTTCACCCATCACATAGGTGATTTCTAAATGTTCAATCCTCTAGATTAAACTATTTGATCAAATCTACCAGATATAGATAATCTTTAAAAGGCTTCACACCATAAGCCTTATCCTTGTTTACTAAACATTGTCTACATCATGAGAATGGGTTAGGTATGACAATGTTGAACCTGTCAGTCACAACTTTGTTAGATCTCCTTGAACCTAGCTATTGGGATCTCTTGTCTGCTAGGTAGAGTTACTATCACTCTGACTTATCCTAGGCCTTAAACCCATTTCCTTTGATAGTCTCTCAACTTCCTCTCTAGATAGGTCTTTTGTAAGTGAATCTAACACATTATCCTTAGACTTCACATAGTCAACAGTGATAATTCCACTAGAGAGTAGTTCTCTAACGGTATTATGTCTTCGACTTATATGACGAGATTTACCGTTATACATCATGCTCCCTGCCCTATCTATCGCCGCTTGGATATCACAATGTATACATACCCGTGCCAATAGTTTGGGCCAATAAGGAATATCTTTCAAGAAATTTCAGAGCCATTCAGTTTCTTCACCGACTTTATCTAATGTAATAGATTTCAATTCCACCATAGAGCGAGCAATAATGTCCGTTTGGACGATTTCCAAGAGACTGATCCTCCACCTATAGTAAATTCATATCCACTCGTGGATTTTATTTCATTTGATTCGGTGATTCAATTTGCATCACTATATCCTTTAATTACCACAAGATATTTATTATAATGTCAAGCATAATCTTGAGTGTATTTAAGGTACCCCAAAACTCTTTTTATTTTCATCCAATGAATTTTATTGGGATTACTCGTGTACCGGCTCAATTTACTAATAGCACATTCTATGTATGACCATGTACAATTCATGATACCTATTAGACATCCCAACGCTCTTGGGTAGTCCAACTATGAGTCACTTTTACCTTCATTCTTTTGAAGTGCAAAGCTCACGTCCGATAAAGTCTTGGCAATACCAAATTCCAAACACTTGAACTTGTCAAATACCTTTTCAATGTAATGAGACTGTGATAATGTCATCCTTTGTGGAGTTCTATGAATTCTCATTCCTAAGATCACATCCTTAACTCCAAGGTCTTTCATATCAAACTTGCTCTCAAGCATTCATTTTGTAGCATTTATCTCAGAAATGTCTCTACTGATGATCAACATATCATCCACATACAAACAAATAATGACCTTGTGATTTGGAGTGTCTTTAATGTAAACACATTTATAACATTCATTTATCTTGAACCCGTCTGCCAACATGGTTGGGTCAAATTTCGCCTGCCACTATTTAGGTGCTTGTTTTAGTCCATAAAGTAATTTAACTAGTCTGCACACCTTTTTTTGTTTATCAGGAACCACAAAATCCTTGGGTTATTTCATGTAAATTTCTTCCTCCAATTCTCGATTTAGGAATGTTGTTTTCACATTCATTTGATGGATTTCAAGATCATATACCGCCGCCAAGGCAATTAACATTTGAATTGATGTTATCCTTGTTACAGGTGAGTATGTATCAAAGTAATCAACGCCTTCCTTTTATTTGAAGCCTTTTACTACAAGTTTGCCTTGTATTTGTCAATAGTACCATTCATTTTCATTTTTATTTTGATTTTGAAGATCCATTTAAAAGCTAAAGGTTTATTTCCTGGAGAAAGATCAACCAATTCCCAAGTATGGTTGCTTAAGATTGAATCAATCTCACTATTGACTGTTTTTTTTTCAAAAGGATGAGTCTCGAGACACCATCGCTTCTTTAAATATTTGAGGCTCATTTTCTAAAGAAATGTTACAAAATCTGATCCAAATGAAGCTGACGTTCTTTGACATGTGCTGCTTCTTGGATTCTCATCATTATGTACATCCTCTCTTGGTTCATCTCGAGGTCATTTAGACCCTCCACTAGACTGCTCATGTCTAGTTTTATACGGATAGAATGTTCAAAGAACTCAGCATTATCTGCTTCAATTACTGTATTTTCATTGATATCCAAAGGTTTGGATTTATGAATCAAAAATTGATATGCTTTACTACTTTTAGAATATCCTATGAGCACGCAATCCACTGTCTTAGGTCCTATCTTCTACCTTTTAGGCATAGGAACTTAAACTTTCACTAGACACCCCCACACTTTGAAATATTTTAAGTTGGGTTTCCTTTCTTTCTATTTTTCATATGGAAGTGATTGTGTCTTACTACGGAAAACTCTATTGAGTATTTGATAGCTGTAAGGATAGCTTTCCCCCACAAGTTTTGTGGTAAACCTGAACTTATAAGTAAGAAATTAATTATTTTCTTTAAGGTTTGATTTTTTTTCTGCAATTTCATTAGATTGAGGTGAATACAGGACGGTAGTTTGATGGAAAATTTCATTCTCTACACATATTTCTACAAATGGAGATTCATATTCTCCACCTCTATCACTTGTTATCATTTTGATCTTTTTCTCTAACTGATTTTCAACTTCTATTTTATATTGCCTAAATGCATCTATTTCTTTATCCTTACTGTTTAGCAAATAAACATAATAGTATCTTGTGCAACAGTCAATAAAAGTTATAAAATACTTTTTCCCACCACGAGATGGTGTTGACTTCATATCACTAATATCAGTATGGATTAAGTCTAAAGGATTGGAATTTCTTTCAACAGACTTATATGGATGCTTAGCATACTTTGATTCCACACATGTTTGACATTTTGATTTACTGCACTAAAAATTTGGCAAAATTTCTAAGTTAATCAATTTTTGTAAAATTTTGTAATTGACATGTAATCGTTCATGCCACAATTCATTAGACTCAAGCAAGTAAGAAGAAACATAACTTTTATTGATTTCAACTGTCATTACATTCATCTTAAATAGGTCCTCAGTAAGGTAGTTTTTTCCTACGTACACTTCCCCTTTACTAAGTACAATCTTGCCTGAAACAAATAAATATTTGAATTCATATTTGTCAAGAGGTGATATGGGAATCAAGTTCTTTCTTAACTCCGATACATAAAGGACATTGTTGAGATTCAACACTTTGTCTGACGTTATTTTCAAGTAAACTCTTCCTGCCCCTTCAATTTTTGCAGTTGCAGAGTTTCCCATATAGATATTCTCTTCGCCTTGAGCCAGAGCAAATGAAGCAAACAACTCTTTATTGGCACAAACATGGAAGGTGACACCGTAATTCATCCACCATTTTCTTGGATTTCCCACCAAGTTACATTCAGAAAACATAGCACGTAGATCATCCATTTCATTCTTGGATTCAACCATATTGACTTGATCATACTTTTTGCCTTTCTTTGGGGCCCGATAATCTGTTGACTTGTGGCCAATACAATTAAAGTACTTTTCCTTGAATTTATTCTTAGGTTGATTGCTTCGTTGTCCAGCTTTCTTCCGCTTCTTCGAGTTTTTGGGGTTGTCTTCTACAATGTTAGCTCCACTCATTGCAGAATTTTCGTTCGACCTCCTCTTTATGGCTTTGTTGTCTTCGTCAATGTGCAACCTCACAATGAGGTCTTCGACGACTGTCATCTCCTTTCTTTTGTGTTTCAAGTAATTTTTCAAGTTCTTCCACAAAGGTGGCAACTTCTCTATTATTGTAGCAACTTGAAAGGTCTCGTTCACAATCAAACCTATAATAAAGTTCATGTGAACATTAAGAACATTTTTAACATGTTCAAAAAGGTATTCACTATATTCTTACCTTTAGCAAGGAAATCGTGGATGATAACTTGCAATATCTGTACTGGAGATACGACGGTCTTACTGTCAATCATTTTGTATTCAAGGAATCTTGCAACAAAGAACTTCTTAGTTCCAGCATCTTCAGTCATATATTTCTTTTCCAGTGCATTTCATAACTTTTTGGTGTCTTCATTCCGCTGTAAATGTTGTATAAATAATCTTGGAGGCCACTTAGGATATAATTCCTACATAGGAAATCAGAATGTTTCCATGTCTCTATTACAATGAACCACTCCTTATCTAAAGTTTCTTCGGACAATTCTGGATCATCTTCAAATATAAAGCTTTAAAGATACAGGGTTGTTAGATAGAAGAACACCTTCTCTTGCAACCACTTAAAATCTATTCCAAAAAATTTTTGGGCTTTTCTGCTAGTGCCATAGCGGGTGGCGCAGTTGTGTGACTGGTTGTAGCAACATTCGTTGGTGCTAAACTTATTCCACCATCTGTTACATGACCATCAATAGTCATCTTTCCTGTCACAAAAATACATTCAAATTTAGTATATGAAAATACAAATTACAAGTTTGAATCAACTTTAAACACTACTTGTTTCTAGTTTAACGATGAAATTTTTATGTCTTCCAATCATTAACTGAATGACCTTTAACTTGTGATGAAGTTTTTATTTCTTCAAATCACTTGTTAAGTTCAAACATATTATAGAAAGCATAAAACTTTAATATCCAGGAACCAAACAATACAAATTACGAAAAGATTAATTCCTTAAGATTGTTGTTTCGAGTACACAATCTGTATGTTTTGCTCAAACACTCCAACACAAGTTCAAGATTGTATCAAGAATACCTATGAAGTTTTAACACCTCCAACACAAGTTCTACAAGAACTATCAAAGAAGTATGTTAATTAAAGAAATAAGATGAAAAAGACATAGAACCAAGTCCTCTGATTTCACAGAGTGCCCTTAAGGAATTAATTCCTCTCAAGTACCCGAGGTCGGAATTTTTCCTCACAGGATAGAATGGCTCATAATCTGAATGTGGCGATACCTCAAACTTTCAGATTCTTTGAACACGCTCAAGAACAGATGATCACAAAGAATTTTTAGAAGTAGAAGAGTGTTTTTCAATCCTTAAATTTTTGTGTGTAGCTGTGGAAAAAAATGCAGGTATTTATAGCCATCAAGTACCCCTCCGGAAAGGAAGTAATGGTTCATCGGAAAGGTGTATCACTTCAGAACAGTCATGTCTGTCCATTCTGAAATAATATGTCTTTTCTGAACAGTCACATCTGACTGAATAGTCACCCCTTTTCCAAAATATTGTGTCATTTCCTCGAAAGGTTGCGTCCTTCTCGAGTAATGTTTTTAGGTTTCTACATGCATCTGCATGACGTTTTATGATGAAAAAATATTTTTCGTTTTCTCTTTGGATTTTTTTGGATTAATAAATTTCACTTGTTTTTTCAAGTTTCAAATAAATTTTGTCTAAAAAATTAATCTCATCGATCGATCTTTCGAGTAACGTTTCTACATGCATCTCTACATGGTGATTTATGGAGAAAAAATATTTTTCGTTTTTTCTTTGAATTTTTTTGGATTAATAAATTCCACTTGTTTTTTCAAGTTTCAAATAAATTGTCTAAAAGATTAATTTCATTGATGGATTGACAAATTCGAAATCGAAGCCGACGTCGAGTTGAACGACAACAACGGCGCGAGGCACCTCTTGGTTCTTGTCTCACTATCCACTTGAAGATCCGTTTCTTAATAAGAACACATGAAAGTTGTTTTCTCTCACCAATGTGGAAGAAATATACTTTCCTTAACTAAGTAAACTTTCTTTTCAAGACTTTTCCTTCATTTACCATTCACACCAATTGAACCCAACACTAATTAAGGGCCAATTCCCAAAGAGTTCCATTAGAATATTCCATTTTTCCCAACCCCTACCAATGAAAACATCTTTGACCAAAATGCTCTGTTGCACTAGCCAAAGTTCCAAGGGAAAAGAAATTCCAAAATCCAAAGTTTTATCGTGAAAACTTATCTATACAGGGCGCTTACATCAAAATAATATACTCCCTCCGTTTTATATAAGTTGGCCCTTATAAATTTGACACTTTTCTTAAAAAAATATTTTCTCTATTCCAAATTATCCGTCCAAAATTAAGATAACACATTGAATAAAAAAAATAATTAATAACATGGCTGGTTTACCACAGTGCCCTTATTAAATGATGTTTACTTTTTAATTTGAAGAAAAAGTAATTAATGCAAAGGGTGAAACATGATTTTTTTTTATCTCTTCTTGATTAATGAAAAATAATAAGTAAAATAAAAATCAAATTAGAAAATTTGGGACGGAGGGAGTATTTATTAGAGATTTATTTTACCAAATTAGTCCTATTAATTATACTTTAAAAATATAAATTTGAATATATACACTTTGTATAGTTATTTAATACTAAGGGTAGTATTAGAAGAACATAGTAAAACCTTCTTGATTTCATCAAAGAAACGACTAAATTGAAATAAATATTTTTAAAAAAATGGCTAACTAAAATAAAACGGAGGGAGTAGTTTGTTATAATTAAATATGTAATTTAAGAGAAAAATAATACACATTAATTATTCATAGTCAAATTATTATTAAATTCAAATATATGACATACATATATTAGCTTGATGTAAAACAGAGTTTGGAGTAACTGATAAAGTTATTGTGATGCGATTCAATACAATGCACCCTTATGATAAAGTCCTTTTCTAGATGCTATCCATAGAGAATTCAAAAATATGAAGATGTAGATACACAAAAAAAAAATAAAAAAAAATCGACATCTAAGATAAATAAATAAGATAATAATTTTAAATTTATACATACAATATAATTTTTTGTCCAAAAAAAGTTTATTCAAATTCTTGTCCCAATACCTAGCTCCGCCCCGGAATGTAACTGCGTATAATTTTTTTATTTTTTTTTACCTAACTTACTGAAGTCCCTCAATTGTTTGGTCTTTGTAACCTGCTAAGACAGTCAAAATATCACTGCTGCAAAATAAGTGGATGGTCAAAATAAATTATTTAGGAGAAAGGAACTTCATATTCTTAAGTGGATGGTCGCAGATCAGCAAATTTGCTTCAAGATTGTACTCTTTCATTTTCCCAAAAAATTGACACATCAGTTCGTCTCCCTCTAATATGCTTGATGGTGTCCTACTAGCTTTCACTAGGTATACAATACTTCAAACATTTTCCTTTTTTAAAATAATTTGCAATTTGTCTACGTATGATTTTATTATTTTGTGTTATTGTTTGTACTACTAGTGGTAGTGTTACATATGTTATTTTGGGTAAATTGATTGTAGTATTATTTTGTGGTAACTTTATTTCTGTTACTATCTATTATTGTGTTACCAACATTGCTTCTTGCTCTCCTATTACGTCTTTTTTTAAACTGTTTTTATCTCACGTCGAGGGTCTACTAGAGGCAACTGTTGGGAAACAATAATAAATCTCACTAACACTTGTGACACAGTGTAACATATAAAATACTTGAGTCGTGCTAGGCACTATCCTAAGAAAGTATTTTCGCAATATGAAATGTTTCCCCAGGATTAAACGAGTACTTCCCTGATTAATTAGAGGATATTCAAGAATTATAAGTCTTTCCCAATTAATCAGATGATACAGGAATCAACAAAATTAATTATAAACCAACAAGTTTAAACTTAGAAATGAAATAATAAAATTATTATAAGATAAAGGCAAAATGAGACAAGATTAGAAAAGTTAGTAGAGAAGGGAAGGAGATTAGGAGAATATATGTTTTTTTTTTTTTTTTGGCATTTTTCTTTATTGAAAGTGTTGGCTATTTATAGACAATTTTAGTGGGTGGAAAATAAAAGCAATTAATAAATTAATTTATTTACTTTGGCAACAAGTATTTACTTTATGTGTTCTCCAAGAATACATGTTAATTAGTCCACAAGTAAATTGATTGGCCATTAATTTGCCATGTGGTCAAAATTAATTTTCTCTCATTATTAAAAAAAAACTTTGATATATTTATTTTTCACTTGAAATTGCAAAGCAATTAATTTAAATATTTTAAAATATCTTACAATCCCCCATATATTTTAAAATATTTAAAATAAAAGGTTAAACTTGTTGGATTTATATGGACAAAATGCAATAGGTTTGGTGTCTTCTGGACTATGAACCAAACTTAGACCGATAAAATTTAACTTTCAGAATTATTAGTGTAATATAATATTTCTATGAACCAAATAACTCTTATTGTAAGTCAAAGACTTTATCAATCACATTTTGACGGTAATTTTGTTGTTCAACGCGATTTTGCGCCAATAGGTCATACGTGTGCGTGGTATTCATGAGAGCTCTAGAGACTAGGCCAAAGTCTCATAGGAACGACCTCGTTCCACTTCTCATATAGGTGAATTCATCAAGTTTACACTGGTTTAAATACACCATCCATAAGGACTATGAATTCATTAAGAGTTAATAACCCATCTCTCCATTTTAGTAGCAGTTTAAGCACTCTCAATAAGTGTGTAGAGTCAATATCGACTTGTTATTATCCATATGAACCTACTTCATGGGATCTCCAATCACATAGGTTGGGTTACCATCTCTATTGACAATCATATTGGCCTTAACTCCATCTATTTTGATGTTTAAAAAATTAATTTTCTTCTCACAGATTTAGTCAGCGAATCGGCCGAATTCAATTCTGACTTCACATAATCAATGGAAATTATCCCATCTTTCAGCAATTGCTTAACAATATCATATCTCAATTTCATGTGTCTATTCTTACAACTATAAGATTTATTCTTCGCAATAGCAATTGCGGCTTGACAATCACAATGTATATATATAGGAGGCATCAGATCATCCTTACTTAAAGGGATTTTAGACACCAGATCATCCTTTTCCAAAGGGACATTAGGCGACAGGTCATTCTTCTTAGAAGGGCTATGAGGCAACAGATCATACTTTTTAAAAGGGATATTCGCTAAGAAATTTCTTAGCCATTCAGCCTCAGTACCAGCTAACTCCAGAGCTACAAACTCTGATTCCATAGTTTATCTAGCAATGATCGTCTGCTTAGCTGATCTCCACGATACTGCACCACCACCTAACGTGAACACATAACCACTAGTGAATTTTATCTCATCTGAATCAGAGATCCAGTTTGCATCATAATATCCTTCTAAAGTAGAAGGAAATCTGCTATATAGAATACCATAATTCGTGGTTACTTTTAAATATTTCATTAATCTCATTAATGCAGATCAATACTCTTTATTGGGGTTGTGAGTATATCTACTTAGTCTACACACAACATAAGCTATATCAGGTTTGGTAAAATTCATCAAATGCATTAGACTTCCAATAATCTGTGCATATTTAAACTGTGCAACTGGGTCACCATTATTCTTTTTCAATTTAGAGTTAGCATCATAAGGAGTAGCTACGGGAGTTACCTCCCAACATTCAAACTTCTTAAGAATTCTTTCAACATAATGTTCTTGTATTAACATTATTCCATCGTTACTGCTTATAACTTTAATGCTCAATATCATATTTACTTCGCTCAAATCTTTCATATCAAAGTTAGTAGATAAAAATAATTTGGCACGTTTTACAATATTTAAACATGTAGCAAATATAAGCATGTCATCAACATATAAGTAAATTATCACATAATCATTGTCTATTACTTTAGTATAAACACATTTATCCACTTCAATAGAGGAAAATTCACCTTTTATTAGAACTTGATCAAATTTCTCATGCCACTGTTTAGGAAATTGTTTAAGGTCATAAAAAGATTTAATTAATTTACAAAATTTATTTTCTTGTCCAGGAACTACACATCCTTCATGTTGAACCATGTAAATTTCTTCTTCTAAATCACCATTTAAGAAAACTGTTTTTACATTCATTTGATGGATAAAAAGTTTATGAATTGATGCCAAAACGATTAGTAATCGAATAGAAGAAATATTTGTCATTGGTGCAAATGTATTAAAATAATCAACATTTTGTTTTTGAGCAAATCCTTTATCTAATAAACGAGTTTTATATTTATTTATAGATCCATCAGAATTAAATTTCTTTTTGAAAATTCATTTACAGCCAATAGGTTTTGCACCTGGAGGTAAATTAATTAAAACTCATGTATTATTTTTCATGATAGAATCAATTTCAATTTTTATTGTCTCTTTTCAAAATTTAGCATCAGAAGAAGATATAGTTTCAAAATAATTTAATGGTTCATTATCGACAAGAAAAGTTTGAAAATTATTTCCATAAGAAAAATATTTTTTTTTGGCCTTTTACTCCTTCTCAGTCCCTCAATGTTAGAGGTAGATTTATTTTCTCTTTTGACAGGTGCATGAGAGATTTTATCACATAGTAAAAAAATATGTTCAAAGGATTCAACATTCTTTGTCTCAATTATAGTATTACTATCAAGTACATCACATTTCAATACAAGGAATCTATATGCAGCACTATGTTCAGCATACCCAATAAGCATGCAATCAACAGTTTTTGAACTTATTTTTCTCTTTTTAGGATCAAGCAAAAAAACTTTAGCAAGGCACCCCCATACTTTTAAATATTTCAAATTAAGTTTATAACCTTCTCACAATTCATAAGGGATTTTATCAGTTCGTTTATGAGGAATTCTATTTTATAAGTGACATACAAATAAAACAGCTTCACCTCACAAATTATCAGGTGCATTAGAGCTAATTAACACGGAGTTTATCATTTCTTTCAATGTTCTATTTTTTTTTTCAGCTACACCATTAGACTCAGGTGAATAAGGCGATGTTACTTCAAGAATAATTCCTTCTTTTTCACGAAGAATATTTAAAGATACATATTCCTCATCTCTATCAGATCTAATTCTCTTGATTTTTCTACTGAGCTGATTTTCAACTTCAGTTTTATAAGAAACAAAAACATCAAATGCATCATCTTTATTTCTAAGTAAATATAACTTAGTGAATCTAGAAAAATCATAAATAAAAGTTACATAATATCTTTTTCCACCTCTAGTCATAGTTTGTTTTAAATCACCTAAATCAGTGTGAATCAAAGATAATAATTCAGTTTCTCTATTAACTGAAAAACATGATTTTTTAGTAATTTTAGCTTCAGCACATATTTCACATTTATCATAATCATTTGAATTTAAACCAGATATTAATCTAAGTGATTGCATATTCTTTATATAAGAGAAAGCATGCCATAAAGAAATAGACTCAGTCAAATACATAGAAGTAGATACATTTTTAGAAATATCATTATGAATATTAAGCACATATAGACCATGATTACAAAGTCCATATCCCACAAAAATATCATTTTTAGTTAATATGACCTCATTGTTTTCAAATATAACCTTTATTCCAACTTTTTCTAATAATGCCACAAAAATCAAATTAATTTTGATATTAGGAACATGCAACACGTTACTCAATGCCAAAGTTTTATCAAATGTGAGTTCGAGAGCAACTTTGATTTTTCCAAGAACTTGAATAGTTCTCGAGGTCCCAAGATAAACAATTTCTTCTTCTTTCTCAACTTGTGTGTATGATACAAAATCATTTTTATTTATACAAATGTGCCTAGTAGCACCAGAGTCTACCACCCAATTTCTCACGTTGGTCTCAATATTTATTTTTGAAATGACTGCAATAATTATATCATCCATTTAAGTCAAATTTATTTTTAACTTAGCGGGATTGTCATTTCTTTCATATATTCTCCTGCATTGAGATGTATCTTCTATGAAGATTTTATTATTAGCATTAGATGCATAACCAAGTTTATTTGCATAACTGTATTCTGCAGTATCATAGTCTGACAAACTAATTGGAATGGAAGTAACCATAGCAACACCAGCATCAGTATTATCGACAGTTTTAGGACAAATATTATATGTCATAGTTTCTTATATTGTTGGGAAACGATAATAAATCTCACTAACACTTGTGACAATAAATAAACTGCAATAATAATATTTCTTCTATAATAGTATCACAAGTTTTCATAATAACAACAACAAGACCAACAACAAGAACAAGAACAAGAACAACAACAACAACAACAACAACAATACTTGAGTCGTGTTGTGCACTGTCCTAAGAAACTATTTTCTCAATGTGAAATGTTTTCCCAGGATTAAACAAGTACTTCCTTGATTAATTAAAGGATATTCAAGAATTATATAAGTCAGAGAATACAGGAATCAACAAAATTAATTATAAACCTACAAGTTTTAACTTAGAAAGGAAATAATAAAATTATTATAAGATAAAAGCAAAGTGAAACAAGATGAGAAAAGTTGGTAGAGAAGTGAAGGAGAATAAAAGAATATACTCCCTCCGTCCCATTTTACTCGTCCCAAATTGGGATGGCATAACTATTAAAAAAATAATAAATAGCATAGCTAGTTTACCATAGTACCCCTATTAAATGATGTTTACATTTTATTTAAAGAAAAAGTAATTAATGCAAAGGGTAAAATATGGAAAAAAAATTGTCTTGTCTTAATAAGTAAAAAAGAACAAGTAAAATGAGACACCAAATTAGAAAATTTGGGACGGATAAAATAGAACGGAGGGAGTATATGATTTTTTTTGCATTTTTCTTTGTTGAAAGTGTTGGATATTTATAGCCAATTTTAGTGGGTGGAAAATAAAAATAATTAATGAATTTATTTATTTATTTTGGTAACAAGTATTTACTTTATGTGTTCTCCAAGAACACAAGTTAATTAGTCCCCAAGTAAATTAATTGACCATTAATTTACCATGTGATGAAAATTAATTTTCTCTCATTATTAAAAAAGAATTTTAATATATTTATTTTTCACTTGAAATTGCAAAGTAATTAATTTAAATATTTTAAAATATCTTACAACTACTTCTCTACCTTACCTTTGAGTTAGAGATATAGACCGCATATGCTTCATGCTCTTCAAACCTCACGAAAAATAAGTACTTGCACAACCTTCAATTCTTGCCCAATAGACCAATCCATTCCATCAACAAAAAACAGAAACCTTGATGACATCCCTTTTCCCTCCACCTCAGCAATTCACCTCGGAACTTTTTATTAAAGGGGGAGTAAAGATTCCTCCTTTCATCTGAATAAGAAAAGAAATGCAGCAGCAGCAACAACTGCATAGTCTGTCTTAAAAGGGAAACAATTTCTAGTATAATTCAATCACAATCCAGCTGTATTTCCCCTTTTCTTGAGGTATCTTTGACCGGGTGACAGGTAGAATCGTTGTCATATGACCTGAAGATCACGAATTTAAGTCGGAAGTAATTTTTAGAATCAAATCAATTTAATTCTAAATTTAAAGTATCTTACTTTTCTTTTAGATCTATTTCAAAATAAGTAATATCTATAACTCATAAGTTTTCGAGCATCCTATCCAGCATATAATTATAGTTAGATCACAAGATTCAAAGGTATAGAATTTTCAACGGGGATAATTCAGGATAATGTGAAATTATTATTTTGGTCAAAGGTCAAAACCTGCATTTTCTTCAAAAACGGGAAACCTTTCAATTCGCTCTTTGTCCACATAAAAATCTGGTGTTTTGTCATTCTCTCTTCTCTTTATTCTACTGTATAAAAATAGTAAAAACACAGCACACATTTCACTTTCAACAAAAATTGATTTCACCCTTTACTCAACAAAACACGTTATAATTTGCATCCACTTTTATTTACTTGTGTTGTGATTAATTGCAGATGTCTGCACTAAATCAAG